>NC_050574.1:344041762-344326762 GCF_011100635.1 Trichosurus vulpecula | reverse complement strand
GTACTGCTAGGCCACCTTCCCTTCCATTTCTTTTCATTAATTCCCTTGATATTCTGGAAATTTTGTTCTTCCAAATGAATTTTGTTATTATTTTTTCTAGCTGTATAAAATAAATTTGTGGTAGTTTAATTGGTATGACACTGAATAAGTAAATTAACTTAGGTGGAAGTGTCATTTTTATTGTATTACCTCAGTCTCCCTATGAGCAACTGATATTTTCCCAATTATTTAGTTCTGACTTTATTTGTATGAAAAATGTTTTGTAATGGTGTTTATATAGTTCCTGGGTTTCTCTTGGCAGGTGGACTCACAAATATTTTATATTGTCTACAATTATTTTAAATGGAATTTCTCTTTCTATCTCTTGCTGATGGACTTTGTCAGTAATATATAGAAATGCTGATGATTTGTACGGGTTTATTTGATATCTTGTAACTTTGCTAAAGTTGTTAATCATTTCAAGTAGTTTTTTAGTTGATTCTCTAAGATTCCCTAAGTATAACATCATATCATCTGCAAAGAATGATAATATTGTTTCCTCATTACCTATTCAAATTCCTTCAATTTCTTTTTCTTCTCTTATTGTTAAAGCTAACATTTCTAGTACAATATTGAATAACAGTAGTGATAGATATTTGTAATTCTTGAGAACTATGTCTCTATTAGGGTGGTTAGATGGAGTAAACATAAAATGAGAGTCACTTTGGTAGGATTTGATAGGATAATTGACTTTGATAGGATGATATTAGAAATATAGGAATCTATAAGGATTTAGGGTCAGAAGTAAATGTGATAGCAGAACTGAGAATCTCCACATCCAAAGGAATTCTTTAGAAGGCTATGTAGCCTAATCTGTTGTCATAGCATTGCCCATTCAATTACCCTTGTCAGTAATATAGTTACAATTAGTATCAAACTATATTCTTGTATGATAGGTCTCAAGAAGGATGAAACTACAGCAGGCTGATAATCACTTAATATCAATTTAGTAACTTCAATAAGGGCCAGAGCCTGAACTAATAATCAACTAGAAGAGCCTGGACCTAACCTTCTTTGTTCTCTGAGTTTACTCAGAGAATATCTCTTTCTATGTCAACAAGGCCAGATTGGGCTGACTTAAGAGCATTCTTTCCTCTGTCTATAGACATTAAGGAAGAGTCCCTTAACCCAAGGAACTATCTTGAATAATGTGACTTTTTCTTATCTTAATATTTTATGGACATATACTACGTTATGGCATGTTAATGGTAAATTAAACACAGAGATCCTGGGTTGTAATTTCAATGGACACTTTGTCAACTTTTTTATCTTATTGTATTTACAATCTATTCAATTAAGGAAAGTCCTTTTCTTGTATCATGGTTAAATATACATGGGGATCATAAAATTGAGTAACACAGACATGCTGAGTTGGGACTAAAAATGTATTTAAACCTTCTTATTCCTTTGTTCAGTCAGTCAGAACTTATGCTCTGGCTCCTCGTACGTACAAGTAAGCTAGCTCTGCTAGCTTTAAGGGAATAAACAATATGAATTTACATATCGCCTAGCTTGTTTGCCTCCTTTAACCAAACTTTCAGGTCGACAAGGCCATAGATTATGGGAGCGGTTTTCTGTGACAAATAAAACAAGGCTCTTGGTTCAAAATTATGGTTCCCAATGAGTTATGTGGAATGGATGGAGGAATCTGCTGTCTCAGGAAGAATCTTCTTGTTTCAAAACTCTCTCCTTCATTGGAAAAAGCAAAGGTAATTTCATTAGCAAGAAGAGCTTGGAAAGTAGATAAAATAACATTTACCCTGTGTGCAATAGCACAATAAAGAATTCAGAGTCCAAGCCTGAAATCAGAAAAGACATTTATTATTCATTCTCATGAGAAAGGACACCACTCAAACGGTAGGGGTTAGGGGCACTTTAATTATATTTTACATTTATTTGGTCTGAATAAATGGGTACATCCCCTGAACAGAGTACAGGAGAGTACCAAGGACTCAGATGGATGCCAATCCTTTTATAGACCCTCACTTCAAATCTCCCTCCAGGCTCTTCATTGGCCAGATACAACCCTGTGACTGCCACGTCCTGGCCTCTTTTAACCATGTATACAAGCCTCTGACCTTTCACCCAACTCACCTGAGACCTGGTTTCTGCTAGATCAGAGACAATCAGTCACTTGACTTATATTCTGCTAAAGCTGGGGGGAAGGGGGAGGAAGAGGAATGCTTTTAACTGTGGAAACAAAACCACTCCCTTATCTCTTACAACCCCTTAATAAAGATGCCAAGAAACAGCCTTGGATTCTAGAAAGAAGGGGCATGGCTAGAAACACATGATCTGGCTTGATCATCTTGTTAATCAGGGTTTTTAGACTTAGGTCTTCTGCGATCTTTCTTCTCGATTTTGATCTCTTACTTTTTAAAAATTTTCTTGTGATTGAGCAGGAGAATAATAATCTCTCGGCTCTTCTTTACTGGGAGAACTGGAGAGCAGGAAATTTTTGGTTTGCTCTATCTAATCTTGCTTTGTCCTATTTCAATTCTTTTTCTTGTGGGCCAAAAAGCTCTTCTTGGATTGTCATATGACCACATGGCAGGTACCACTGGACCTAGCATAGGTATTGATTGGTGATACATTGGCTTCATCTTTTTTTCAGGATATGTCACATTTTTAACATTGTTATTATTAATAATGCCCTATTGTCCTATTCACCATCATAGTGACTGCCCAGGGTAAAATACTCCTCCTCCTTAAATATTGTCTCTCCCTATTAGAATGTGAACTCCTTGAGGGCAGGGTCTGTTTTTCTTTTGTATTCATAGCCCCAGCACTTAGAATATTTCCTGGCATGTAGTTATCCTTTAACAAATGCTTTTTTAATGAATGCATTTACATACTTCATTATATAGGATCCCTTTTTGTTTTTGATGAATCTACATGTTTGCACTGAGTCAGGAATTTTCCCTAGTATTCTATATTCTTGACAGGTGCTAATTTATACTGGATTTGTAAGTTTGATAATGAACTAAAAATTCCTTCACAGTCTCTGTGTCTGGTACTTCTTATTAAATCTCTCTCTCTCTCCTTCTTCCTCCTCCCACTCTCTCTGACTTTTTGTGTATATTTTTGTCTCTGTCATTTCCCCTGCCTCCCTTTCCATCCTCTTTTCCTTCTCCTCCTCCTTCTTCTCTCTCTTTTCCTCCCCTCCCCTTTTTCTCAAAATGGGTATTTTAGTCAGGCTAGGCAGTCATATGGGTCAGTATGGATTGTGGTAGCAGAATAGATTTAGGGTCAAGAAGGTGAGAGTCATGATGGTTATAGCTAATCAATCAGTATGGGTTCTGCTAGCAAAACAATACTTGGAAAGAATAGGGGTCAGGTAATCTATTGTGAGGAAGGTTTCAGGCAGTAAAGCTAGACTAAAACTGAGTTGGTTTAGCACCAAGGAGAGCTCCTAAGGCACAATTTCAATAGGATTGTCAGGCTAAATAATGATGTAGTGCTCTAATCTAGTCTTGTTAGGGGAAAGGAGAAAGAATTGTCGGTGTTTACTGTGTAAAAGTTTTTACACAGTAATTTTGAGAATATTATATGTATGTATACATATACATATACATATATATGTACACACACACACACACACACACACATATTTCTTTATTGAAAATCTAAAAATCTAGAAAAGCCCTGAAGGAGGGGCATGGACCATGGCTCAACAAACTGAAGTGCTGTATCAGACTCTCATGGAAAATTCACTTAATTGAGGTGTGGTGTTAGAGAGACATAGGTCCACGAAATGTTCTGAACGAAGAGCTCCATGCCTGGAACTCTCACCCTTTTTATCTTCATCTCCTGGCTGCCTTCGAGTCTCAGCTAAAGTTCTATCTTCTATAAGAACTCTTTCCCAGTCTGCTGAGATTATCTCCAGTTTATCCTGCATATATCTATATCTATACCTATATCTATATCTATATCCATATCCATATCCATATCTATATTCATATCTATATCTATATTGTTTGTACATAGTTATTTTCACGTTGGTTCTCACATTAGACTGTGAACTATGTTAGGACTAAGACTTTGGTTTTGCCCTTTTTTTGTATCTGCAGTGCTTAGCACAGTCCCTAGCACATAGTAGGCACTTAATAAAATTCTTATTGACTGGGTTAATTTGACAAGGGAGGGAATAAACCCATTGTACTTTGTTTTAGTGAGACCAAATCTCTATTATTAAATCTATTTCTAAGAACAATATTGACACTGACAAACTACACACAGCACACACACAGTAGGGTAACTGGATGATAAGGAGACTTGAAACCATGTCATACAAGGATCAGTTAAAGGAGAAATGAATTTTTATTTTGGTGAAGAGAAGACTCACAAAAGTAATGATAACTAACACTCCTTAAATATTTAAAAGATTGTCATGTGGAAGAATGATGAGACTTTTCCTTTTTGGTCCCACAGATAGAACTAGGAGCAATGAGAATATTTTAACAGGGAATCAGATGTCACCTCAAGATGAGGGAACTTTCCTAATAATTAGACCTATCCAAAAATAGAATGGCCTTCTAGGGCAGGAGTGTGGAGAAGATAGTAGGCATATCATCACTTGGGCACTTTAAGTGGAAATTGAAGTGTGGGTGACAAGATTCATGTTTGGATGGAAGTTAGACTAGAATATGGGGTTGTGACCCATAGTTTAAGAAGTGATGAAACGGTGAAGAGTGGAAAAAGTTTAAGAAGCCCTAGACTAGATGACCTTTGAGTTCTTTTCCAACCCTATCATTCTATGATTCTACAATCCGGTGGCATCAAAAGCTACAGAGAGGTAAAAGATGATGAACACTGGGAAAAGGCCATTGTTTGGAGTATTCTATAAATTGTCGAGAGAACAGTTTCAAAAGACTGATGGGAGCCAAATTCAAATTGAAAGAAATGGGAGCATCTAGCATTGAGTTTAGCCCCTAAACATAGCTTACACAATTCCTTCTTTACAACTTTGTAAATATTTTTCTTCTTAAATGAAATGCCCTTTTCCCAAAGCCTGGGTCATTTCCTACTTATTTCATGAAGCCTTTCTTGAGTACCACCACCAAGGTGAACTCTCTTTTTTAAAACTTATCTGTATCATTCATTCTGAACATGATATTTCCTTGCTCAAGTAGATCCCTTTCCTTTCCCTTCTGTTTGACTTTTAAAATCTACCTTTCCAGGTTCACAACATCATGGACACAACAATTCAACTAAACTAAATTACTTGCTATTCCCTGTTTTCAGAATTCTATCTTCTGTCTCTGTGCCTATCATGACATCTGGAATTGACTCCTTCCTCATTTCCACCTAGTAGAATGTCTAACTTCTTTTCAAACCCAGTTCTACTACCTTTTCTTCTTCTATAGGAAGTCTATCCCAATTCCCTCAACTGTATACCCGTTTTGCATATATTTGATGTGAACTTTTCTGGGTACATAATGATTTATCCAATAGAACCTAGCCTCTTGTTTCATTTGGGGTTTTGCTTTTCCAAATGCCTGGCATAGTCCTGGCACATAGTAGATAGTTAATAAATGATTGCTTAATTCACGAATTAATTTTGCTCTTACTGTATCAAGTTATTTTTTTTATACATATGCATCTCATTTCCTAGCTAGATTGTAAGCTCTTGGAAGTCAAAGACTATATTTTATCCATTTTTGTGTCCCTATATACTAACATAGTGCTTTGTAAATAATGGGTGCTCATTAAATGCTTTGTTTATTAATTAGTTAGGACAACTGTGTTAAGGAATTGAGTTCTTTCCAGTTGACAACTCAACAGGAAGCTGGCTTGGGACTCCAAGACACATAGATACAGTGGGAGATAAATACCATTGCTTGGGTTCAGATGGAGTCATGGAAGATAGACAAGGCCATCTTATTTAGACAGTAGCCTTCTCACAACTTTCAAAACAGCCTAGCCTTTCTGGTTAAGATAGAGTCAGGGTGGAGACTTGCAGCAGGCTAAATACACAGTCCCATTGAGTTTAGAATGCTGCTTCCTCACTATTATCAAAGCAATTAGCCTAGGGCCATATTAACTATAGTTAAGAATTCCACTACAATTGGGAAATTGATTGCTTTTCCTTATTTAATACAATGAGGATTTATTAAGCATTTACAAATGGCCTAGTGCTGTGCTAGGTCTGATGACACAAAGACAAAAATGAAAATAGCCCCTTCTCTCAAAGAGCTTGTATTCTATTAGGAGAATTCAAAATGGACACAGATCTAAGTTAATGCAAAACAAATACAAAGTTGTTCAGGGACTTAGGAGCATTAGGGTGGGTGAAGATGGAAACATAAAAAACTGGGGGAATGAGAAAATGAGGAATGAGGAAAATCCTCCCATTTGAGTTGAACCTTCAAGGGACCTTGTTTGGGGTAGGGGATCCATTGTGGCAAGATTGTTGACAAGTGACTGTGGTCCAGGGTTGGCTGGAGTCAGTTCCTATTGGTGGCCCTGAGCCAATTATTAAATTTTCAGTGTGAGCATTTATTTACACTTTGGAAACTGGCAAATTCTACAAATCAGGGCTTGATGTATTTTTCTATCGATTGACTTAAATAAGGGATTGAGAAAATGTTAATAATGAGATTAAACTTGAAAGTATGTCATGCAGTACATTTTTTTTTCAGAGAACCCATTGTTAAACATTTATAAGCACATCCTTGATAGACCTCTAGACAGAATAGGAAGGATTTTCTGGTCTGGGGCAGATAGATGTAGTCCTCTGGGCTAGGTGAATTTGCACTCCCTCACTCATCAATCAGAACAGCTTAACCCCAGGATAAGAGTTCTAAAACTGAGAGGATTAACTTCCCCTGATTTTGAGGACATGGTTTTTGTAGATCTGGTCTGGTGAATACTGTTCCTGTGGGGAGAAGTGGGACAGCTTTTAAAGTTAATGGCAAAATGATTAGGGGATGTGAGAGAGAAAAGGGGCATTACTAAGAGAGGCAGAAGGGCATCAGGATCAAATTTTCAGAACTTCACAGTTTTGTCTAGGTCTACCTGTGTTTATACCTAATCAAATTGGAAATCATTTTTGGTTCATATGTTGTCGTTTGTTGACATTTGTTCTAAATGTTTCCACAGAGTTTTTCCTTTAAAAGCTAAAGTTTCATAAGAGAACAATTGATACAACAACTTTGAAAGACTTAGGAACTCTGATCAACACAATGACCTTCCATAATTCCAAAGGACTCATGATGCAATGTGCTATTCCCTTCCAGATTCCCTTCCCTTTCTTTCCCTTCTCCCTCTCCCCTTCTTTTCTTCCTTCCTTCTTTCTTTTTCTTTTTCTTTTTCTTTCTCTCTCTCTCTCTCTCTCTCTCTCTCTCTCTCTCTCTCTCTCTCTCTCTCTTTCTCTCTCTTTCTCTCTCTTCTGACGTGGCTAATGTGGGAATTTGTTTTGATTAACTCTTAAATACCTATTTGTAGCCAGTTCTGTTTTTCTTGCTTTCTCAATAGGTAGGGGAGGGCGAGCTGGAGGGAGAGAATTCAGAACTGAAAATAAAATAAAATTGAATTTTCAAAAAATCTAAAAAACAAACAAACAAACAAACAAAAACAAAGCTAATGATTCAGTCCAGATAGGAAATAACCCAGATGGATTTTCTTATGACTGTTGATTGACCTGTGTGAAACAAGATTTAGATATCTGTTAAGCTGCTCCTGGGCAGAAGTCCAAATAATAGACCCCAACCTTCAAAATGGCACCAGTCAATAAAAATATCTCCTGTTTGGACAAACAGTGGACAATGAATTCCATGTCATGGTTGCTAAATCGAGAAAAAGGCCAGCATATATCAGATGACCGGGGTGGGACACTGAGCCTCTATTTTGAATGCTGTAGGCACACGCTGGCACCTTTCCTTAGACCTATATTAAAAAATGAGACCTAGGAATAGAACCTTTGTTTTCTCAATCACTTGCAAGTGCTCTAGTTCTGCCTAAGAACAGAAACTGCACATAGTGGAGATTTTTAATACCTGCCTACATACACCTTTGGTCCCAAGGCACTTTCTTTGGGAATCTCAGCTGTCACTTGACTTGGAAGCTCTGGAGACAGTTTTATTTGGCTCCCTTGGAGATTTCATTCTGTGGCCTCATTTCATTGTGACCTTCACAATGCCTTATTCTTCCTGTAAATTCACTTTTCCAGTTATTTCATTCAAGTTTTAGATAAATAGGTTAGAAGACCTCAAAGCTATGGTTTACAAAAAAGGGCACAAATTCCACATTAGAAGCATGTTATTATTATTAATCACAACACTCTTAATAGCATTAATGTCTCACATTTACAAATCCATCTACAATTTACAAATAATTTTCTTTATAACAGCTGTGGGAGGGAGATAGCATAAGCACTATTTCCTCCATTTTATACATAAAACCCCCAAAGGATCACAGATACAGTGCTGGAAGGATCTGTGAAGGTAATCAGGTCCCACCCCTTCATTTTACTGATAGGGAAACTTAGGCCCAGAGAGATGAAACGATTTGTGGGGAGAGGTCACACAGTTAGTATCTGAGGCAGGATGTAAGCTCAAGTCTTCCTAATTCCAGATCTAGTACTCAATTCATTAACCCTGGATCCCTCTCTTAAGTTGTTGTTCAGTTGTTTCAGTCATGTGACCCCATTTGGGGTTTTCTTGGCACAGATACTGGAGTATTTTGCCATTTCCTTCTCCAGCTCATTTTACCGATGAGAAAGCCGAGGAAAATGGTAAATGACTTGCCTAGGGTCACACAGCTAGTAAGTGTCTAAGGCTAGATTTGAACTCAGGAAATTGAGTCTTTGTGACTTCAGGCATGGCAGTCTATTCACTGCGCCATCTAGCTGCCCCTCCTAAGTAGTTTGCCTAATTAGTACATATTTGAGCTAGTATACAAACCAAGGTTTTCTGGTTCTTATCCTAGGGCCCTTCACATTCCTTTGTTCAGATTGTTGCATAGGCATATCTGTGGAAATTAATTTTTAAATCATAGAATGTTAGGGCTGGAAAAGACCTTAATCCAGTTCCTTAAAAAAAATAATAGCTAGCATTTATATAGCTTCTACTATGTTCCAGGTATTGTTCTAAGTACTTTATTTTCATGACAAACCTAAGAGTTAGCAGATATTATTATTCTTCCTATTTTAATTGTGAGAAAACTGAGGCAAACAGAGGTTTAGTGATTTACCCAAGGTCACACAGTGTCTGTGGTCTGATTCGAACTCAGCTTTTCCTGACTCCAGACCCAGTACTCTATCGGCCACACCACCTTGCTGCTCTAGTTCCTTTATTTTTATGTGAGGGTGTGAAGGCTCTAGAGGCTGTGCCAAACCTTCTACAGTCATGCAGGAAACTAATGGCAGAATCAGGGCTACTTGCTGAGTACCAGTTTCTGGTTCAGTTCTCCTTCCATTACATCATGCTGCTTGACAGTAGTTGGCCATCCTCACAATATGACCTAAACAAGTTTCCACTCAACATTACAGCTCACTCTTTCAGGTCATTTTAATATTCACCATATGCTAGGTAGTTCAGACTCCTTGGTTTGCTTTTCTAAGGTCCAATCAAGATCCAGAGATTGTGGAAATTAAAGAATTCATTTAATCCAATCTTGTCATTTCATAATAGAGGAGACTGAGGTATGGAGAATAAGTGTTTTGCCTAAGGTCACATTAAAAGTGTTTACTGGAGAGTTCAGATTTCAACCTAGTTCTCCTGACTTCTGTCTGAGTATTCTGAGTCCTGTCACATGGCTCAACTACATAAATGAACTCTATCTAGTGAATTTATTATGAGCATTTCCTATTGTCTGAATGTAAGACTTTGCTAAGGGGGCAGCTAGGTGGGGCAGTGGATTGAGCACTGGGCTTGGAACCATGATGACTCATCTACATGCTTTTGAACCCTGCCTCACACACGTACCATCTGTATGACCCTGTGCAAGTCACTTAATCCTGTTTGCCTCTTTCTCCATCTGTAAAATGATCTGCAGAGGGAAATGGCAAATGATTCCAGTGTGCTTGCCAAGAAAACTCCAAATGGCATCACAAAGAGTTAGACACAACTGAAATAACTAAATAAACCAAAAACCCAAGACTTTTCCAGAGACAACCAAATCAGTAGAGATGAAAGTTTTTCATGGTTTTCATTATTGTGAGATTCCCCCCTGGGCACAGGATTTTCTAGAATCAAGTCATAGTGCTGTGACTAAACATCTGGTGGTCAGGGCATCTTCTCAAACTAAAGCATTATGCTATATTTACCTCCTGAGGTTCCTCCCCCTATGTCTGCATTGTTGTTCTTTAAGCCCAACCACAATTCCTTATTCCTCCACTCCTCCCCAGTAAAATGTAAGGTCCTCCACTTATTTTGGGTTATGTCTTTGTAAACCTTCTGAGCACATTGCTGGTACATAATAGGTAGTTAATCTTCTTCCTATCTATAAAGGAGAATCACAGACACAATGATTTCAAAGCTCTCTTTTTGCTCAATCAATAATATCAAACCGCACTGATTTTCCACATTTGCCTTTCTCACTATTGGACTCAATATGCAGATCATCTAGTCTACCCCCTTTAGATGAGGAATTTAAGGCTCAAAGAAGCTAAGAAACTTGTCCAAGATCACACAGATAAGATGTGGAGTCAAGATTTGAATCCCAGTCCTCTGACTTCAAATCCAATATTCCTTCCACTCTTATTTAAGCAGAGCCTGGACTGCCATTTATCAAGGATGCTGTTGAAGGGATTGGGCTGTAGGTAGACTTGCTGCTCTTATCTCAGGGGTATATTGGAACCAGTTCAAGAGAGCCAATTATGAAATTTTTAGTATGAGCATTTACACTTTAGAAATCAGGAAATACTACAACTTAGGGCTTAATTATTTTGTTAATTGTTTAGACTTAAGAATGTGATAAAGAAAATGCTAACAATACCTATTAAACTTAAAAGTACGTACTATGTACATTTTTTTGGGGGGGGAGCTGGTTGTTAAACATTTACCAGCATACCTGTGGTTATCCCATTCTGGTATAGTCAACATTCACCATAGAAAGGACAGATATGACTATCCTATTTGCCTTGAAATCTCTCCCTTTCCATCTCTGACTTCTGGCTTCCCTGACTTTCTTCAAGTTTCAGTTAAAGTTTCACCTTCTGCGAGGAGCCTTTCCTAGTCCTTCTTAATCCTAATGGCTTCCTTCTGAGGTGACTTTCAATTAGTCCCATTTATATCTTGTTTGTACATAGTTGCAGTTTACATGTTGTTTCCCCCATTAGACTGGAAGTTCCTTGAGTGCAGGAATTTATTTCCTTTCATCACTGCAGTCTAACCAGGTCTCTGGCTCATAAAGGGTACTTAAATGCTTCCTGACTTGACTTAACTGCTACAACCTGCAGCACAGCAGTGTGAGCTACCCTTATCTAATGTTTGGTGAGCTTTTGAGTATCTTTGGCGTAGTTTCAGTTCCGCACCAAGACAATTGTATTAGGCAGGGATAACATTTCCCCCACAGGCTACCCAGGCTGTCAAAGATGAGGTATCTCTAAGTTCACAATGTGGCTTAGTTGGATCCACACACAGATGTTTAGACATGGTGTCATTATCTAATTACCTCAATTGCTCACTTAATCAGGTGTTCCTATGGTACTACATTTCTAGACATGAAAAGAATAGTGGTAACCTGCCCGCGTGGGAGGTAGAGAACATCGTAAGCAAGTTAATTGAGCAGAAACCCACCAGCAATTTTCTGAGGGGGGGGGGGGATTCATGCCCATCCCTCACAATGCAGGTAAGGTTATTGTTTCTGCTTTATACTTTGCTCTCCTGCCTCCTTCTTTTGCTCAATATAATGTGAAGCAGTAACATCAGTAACAATCTCCCCTCAGGCTCTCCCATGCAGCCCTTGCATCTACTCTGCAGCTGAGGTTTCAGTCAAAATGAAGATCAGATTATTTCCTCAATGGGCCAGCCTTCTCCCGCATGTCAATATCTTCTCTGCCTTACACATTTGCCCTTTACTTTTGAAATAAGCACCTTTCTCATGCTCTCATGACTTCCTTTTCTCTCTCTTCCTACCTTAGGGCAAAATGATACTCCTACCAATCCAGAATAATGGCTATCTGACCTTTCCTATTAAAAAAAATATTCCAGAGAGTTTCCACAATATTCCTTTGTAATTGGGATGAATTTCCTTTCCCGAATGTAATTATGTATCCCTTTGATCTCTTTCCATTGTGGAAAAAAAAATTTTCCCAAGCAAGTGGGTTGGAAATGTGTGTTTGATTGTGCTAACTTTCTAATGACAGTGTGATTGAAAGTAACGGGGTGAAAGATAAATGACAAATGAGGATGAAGCTGGACCAGTAGTAAGAAAATAAAAATAATAACAATAGCTGCCATTTGTATGACATTTTAAGGTTTACAAAGAAAGCACTTCAGTATATAAAACAAACAAGCATTAATGAAGCCCTTTCTATGTGCTGGCTAAGTTCTGAGGGTCCAAAGAAAAGGCAAAAACGGTCCCTGCACTCAAGGAGTTTATATTCTAGGAGGGGAGAAAACACATATAAATCAAAACAATAAAGCTAGATACAGAATAGCTGGAACCTAGCCTTCAAAGGCAGCTAGATGGAGCACTGGATCAGGTGCTGGGCTTGGAGTGAGGAAGACTCTGAGTTCAAATCTGGCCTCAGATGCTTACTAGTTGTGTGACCCTGAGCAAGTTACTTAACCCTATTTGCCTTGGTTTCCTCATCTGTGAAATGAACTGGAAAAGGAAATGGCAACCAAAACTGAACAAAAACAACACTAACAATTGTCTTAGAGGGGAAGGCACTGACAACTTTGGAGACCTAGAAATCTCTTCAGGAGGTAGGCGTGGGGAACAGACATTACAAAGAAGGTCACACGTGATGATTGGCAAGTCAGCCAGTATGGTTGGATTGTGGAATGTGTGGAGGGGAGCAAAATGTAAACTAAAGAAAAGGTAGGAAGGGGTAGGGACAGGGTATGAAGACTTTTAAATGCCAAAGGAAGAACTTTATATTTGATCCTTGAGGTCATAGAGAACCACTGGAAAGTTTTGGGTAGGGGAATTATATGGTCAGATTTAATACTTTAGGCTAGTCGCTTTGATAGTTATTCGGAATTCAGATTAGTGTGGGACAAGACAAGGCAGGGAGAACAATTATAAGGCTGTATATTATTATAGTCCAGGTGAGATGCGATGTGGGCCTAAATTAGAGTGATGACTTTGTGAGTAGAGAGAAGGGAATATATGTGAGGGATATTGTAGAGAAAGAAATTAAAAGATTTGGTTTTATTGTTCAGTTGTTTTTCAGTGATGTCTGACTCTTTGTGATCCCATTTGGTATTTTATTGGCAAAGAAACTGGAGTGGTTTGCCATTTCCTTCTCCAGCTCATTTTACAGATGAGGAACTGAGGCAAAAAGGATTAAGTGACTTGCCCAGGGTCACATAGTTAGAATTTGAACTCATGAGTTTTCCTGTCTCTAGGCCTGGCATTCTATCCACTGTTGCCCAAAAGATTTGGTAATTGCCTCAGTATGTGGGATGAATGAGAGAGGAATCAAGAATGACATCAAGGGAGGGGTGACTGGAAGAATGCCATTATATCCTTAACAGTAATAGGGAAGCTCAAAAGAAGTGAAGATTTTGAGGGAAAGTTGATGAGTTTTATTTCAGACATTTTGAGTTGGAAATACGTATGGGATATCCAGTTTGAAACATCTAATAGGCGACTGGTGATGCAGAACTGGACTTCAGAAGACTGGGGCTGGATACATAGACCCGGAATCATCTGCTCAGAGATGATAAATGAACACCTGGTGGTTGATGAGATAACCAAGTGAAAGAGTATAAACTTGTGGAGAAAAAGACCTATGATGGAACCTTTGGGGACACCCATGGTTAATGGGTATGATATGCATAAAGAATCAACAAAAGAGTCTGAGAAGTCATACTCAGATAGAAGGAGAACCAGGAGACAGCAGAGTCATAAAAACCCAAAGAGGGCAGGGGTGGCAGCAGTGGTCAACAGTGTTAAATGCTGCAGAGAGATCAAGTATTCTTAGGATCAACAAGAGACCATCACATAAGGCAATTAAAAGATCATCAGTAACTTTGGAGAGAGCAGTTTCAGTTGCATTATGGGGCAGAAGCCAGACTGCCTAGCAGTGAGAGGTTGTTTCATGTAGGTGTTTGTTTTAAGGAATTTAGCTGGGAAGGGGAGCATATAGGATATTAGCCAGTAGGCATGGTAGGATCTAATGAAGGTTGTTTTTTTTCCCAAAGGGGAAGAGACTTGATGCTTGTAGAGAGGTGGCTCAGTAAATATATACATCATTCACTTAGTTCAGGGGAAAAGTCAGCACCCTGAAGTTCAGATAAAATACAAACAGAAATTATATAAACAGAGCAAATATAAACAGCAAAGGGCTTCCAAGTTTCTGACCAAAAGTAATGCATACATAGTTAGCAGAGAGAGAAGCACCAATATTTGGGTTTTCTAAGCTGGGGCTCCTTTACAGCTGCCCAGAGTCTCATCTGGCTACATCACAGGAACACTCTTCCCATGAGTGAGCCCCAAAGGAAAATGTTAGCCTCAGAGTATATATACACTTCAGGGTCAGAAGGCATTACAACCCTCATGACTCAGGCTCATGTGACTCAAACTCATGTGACTTAGGCTTCCATGTGACTTAAGCAGGTGACATGAGCCTATTAATGGATAGGAAAGATCTTCCCATTTTGCAAAAATACATTAAAAATACAGGTGCCCACTGTTTGCAAGTCAGTGCTAGAAATAGCACAAAAATATTTCAGACTTCTAAGAGCCAGCTCCAGCTTACCAGACTCCTTATCACCTCTAGGATCAAATATGACATCCTTATTTGGCATTCAAAGCCCTTTACAAGCTAGCATCCTCTTTGCAGTCTTCTTATACATACCTTACTCTCCATTACATACTCTGTGATCTTGTAACACTGGCCTCTTTCTTGTTTCACTAAAATCCTATCTTTTTGAGAAGACTTTTCTGATCCCCTCTTAATGTTAATGCATCTTCCCTATTAATTGTCTCCAATTTATCTTGTGTATAGTTGTTTTTTACATATTTGTTTTTATGTTGATCTTCCCATTAGACCGTGAACCCCTTGAGAGTAGGGACCGTCTTTTGCCTTTCTTTGTGCCTCCAGTGCTTAGCTCATAATAGGTGCTCTATAAAGGCTTATTGATTGATTCAAGAGCTTACAATTATACACTTAAAACTATAATCAAAATTAGAGTATAATCAGTGCAAAAAAGTATGGCCAAAGTACTGCAAATAATTGGAAGGAGAAAATTTTTAGGTGGCGAAGATCAGAAGAGGCTTCATAAAAGAGACGGCCCCTGAGATTGGCTCTTGAAAGTAAGGGATTTGGAGATGTGGCAATTTGAGGGGAGAGATGGAAATACAGTCTAGTGGTTAATATAAGCAAAGGCATGGTGAATGGAGAAAGCAAGACAAGAATCGAGATTGATAAGTATTCCAGTTTGGGTGGAACATTACCAGTTACAAATATAAGTGTCAGTGTTATGGTACAGTGAAGAAAGTGTTGAACTGGGGAGGATACTGAGTCTTTAATTTTGGCTCTGTCACTAACTAGCTGTGCAGCTTTGAACTTCACCATCCTGGGCCTCAGTACAATGAGGAATTGGGAATAGTCTCAAATATTCCCTTCAGCATCAACTCTGTTACTTTTCTTTCATATCTTGCATGTTGTCACTTTTCTACTTCTCCCCTTCCCCCCATCCTATCCCCTCCCCCCATCAGCTTTTTCTTCTCTAGAACAGACAAACCTGTTACTTTAGCTATTATGAGTAAGGCCTAATTCTCAATACTTAAACTGCTTTTGTTGCTCTTCTTTGGAGCTTTTCCAAGTACTCCATGACACATTTGGGTTATGATACTCACAATTTAATATAGGACTCTAATTAGATCCTGACCAGTCTTGATAGAGAGAGGATTCCAATCAGTGTCTGTATGCTATTCTCCAATCTTTTTACAAATTGCCTAGTATGATTATCTCCCCTCTTCAACTATAGCATTTCACTGCTGACTTATATTTAGCTTGTAGTTTGGTACTTTGTGCTAAGGATAGCATTCTCATCTAGTGATCAAGTCTGGGACAATAGCCTTGGTTTCCCACTGTGCCTAACCCAGCCCAGTGGATATCAGAACTCTGCTAAGAATAAAGAAAGGTAATGAAAAAAAAGTGAGGAGGTTGAGATGTTGAGATTGGAGTAATAGAATTGGGGGGAATGATTGCCTAGATAAAGGCACAATGGGAAAGATGTGAGGGGGAGAGAAAGGAGGAGTAGAGAGGTGTTGAGGTGGTGATAGATGTAGGGATAATATAAAACCAATCAGCAGAAAGGCTAAGGGCACCAGTAGGCATGGGGACAGAACAGTGATATTGTATAGATGCCAAAAAAATCCAGCTCTATGTAATTTTGTTTCCCAGTGACAATGTCTTCCTTTCATGATATTTTAAAGCTCACTTCTTTTCATGAAATTTTAAAGTTCATGTCTGGGAGTAAATTTCTTAGTAATTGTCTATGGTGTTATAAATTGAGTTATCTTTTAGGTTTTTCTAAATTTAACTTGATAGACTAGAAATGGCCCTAGACTGAGGGTTCAACTCTCTTTGGCCTAGTTATTTCTAGTTCTGACACCAGCTAATCTGTGTGACCTTGGGCAAGTCACTCAATATCTTTAGTTTTCATCTTTCTCATTTATCAAATAAGTGGCTTGAACTACATAATCTCTAAAGTCTATTCCAGTCTCATTCTCAGATAAAAGGAATTATCTGCTTACAAATGGTTGTATTTGCTGGGTTTTGTCTGTTATTTATGTGAATGTTTATGTAAATACCTCAGAGATATTGTGGATTTGGTTCCAGACCCTTGCAATAAAGTGAATCACATGTTTTTTTTGTTTCCCAGTGCATATAAAAGTTATGTTTACACTATACCAAAGTCTATTGTGTGTGATAGTATTGTTATTATGTCTAAAAAATGTATGTATTTTAATAAAAAATAATTTATTGCTAAAAAATGCTAACCATCACCTGAACCTTCAGCAAATCATAATCTTTTTTGCTGGCAAGGATCTTGCCTCAATGTTGGTGGCTGCTGACTGATCAGGATAATGGTTTCTGAAGGTTGGGGTGGCTGTGGGAATTTCTTAAAATAAGACAATAATGAAGTTTGCCACATTTATTGACTTTTCCTTTCATATGAACAATTAGAGGGAATAATAGAATTATTAATTGGCCTAATTTCAATATTGTAGTGTCTCAGGAAGTAGACAAGTCCAAGGAAGGAAGCAGTCAGAACACATATAACATTTCTTAAGTTTCCTGTCTTATATGAGTGTGGTATGTGGTGTCCCAAAAGCAATTACAATAACGTATCAGCAAGGCAATAATAACAATATAGATGATAATTGTCAAAATGCCTATGTGTTTTTGTATCATAAAATATACGAGACTCCACATAGAAGGTAGAAGAAGTAAGCCATTTATTCAGACACCAGAGATCCATATCCCATAAGCCATCTGTCTGATCCATCACAGCAGCAAAGAATTTGATACACAATATCACAGCATGAAACCTCAGCATCCCAAAACCTCTCTGCCCCCTGCTGGGGCCTTCCCAAAAACTCACAGTTACAGCTATCACAGGTTGACTCTCTTTCCCTCAGTTCTAATTGTCATAACTGCCATAACTGCTCTCTCAGCATTTCCTGTGACACAACATCCTTTTCCTCCCAGCAAGCTCTTCCTACCACGTGTGACTTAGGCTTCCTGTGATGTAAGCAGGTCACATGATGGGAAAGATCTTCAAATCTAAATTGCTGTGATCACTGATCACTGATCACAGATCATCATAACAGATATAATAAAAATTAAAATTATCAAAATAGGACACAGAGACACAATATGACACCACACTCTTGGAAAAATGGCTCTAATAAACTTGCTTGATACAGCATTGCCACAAACCTTCAATTTGTAAAACAAAAACAAAAAAACCCACTATCTGTAAAGCATAATAAAGCAAAGTGCAATAAAATAAGGTATGCCTGTAACAACAATAACGACAACAACAATATCAACAATGATGATGATGACAGATGTCAAACTATTGAGACCTAGAACAAAATCATATGGGAAAAGGATAAAGTGCATGTCATCCCTGTGGTTCTGTCTGCTATAGGAGCCGTACCAAGCATGCTTTCAGTGGGCCTACTAGAAAATATGTTTATAAACTTCTTCTTCTTCTTTTTCTCCTTCTTCTCTTCTTCTTCTTCTTCTTCTTCTTCTTCTTCTTCTTCTTCTTCTTCTTCTTCTTCTTCTTCTTATTTTTTGCAGAGGGGAAAGTGGGGCAATTGGGGTTAAGTGACTTGCCCAAGGTCACACAGCTAGTAAGTGTGTCAAGTGTCTGAGGCCTGATTTGAACTCAGGTCCTCCTGACTCCAGGGCCGGTGCTCTACTCACTGTGCCACCTAGCTGCCCCTACATAGCTTTTTGACAAAAAAAAAGCAGATAGTTTGTTCACCTGTGCAATAGTCTGTAGACAATTATGTCCTAGGGCAGTTTCCAACAGAAGACCAGCTTCAGCACTGTTTAGGTAACCTGTCACCATCTTCTTAAAGGGCTTTTGGGGAAGGATTGGGGAGTTCAGAGTCTCATTTCTAAAGATTTTGGCCTTGCCTTGGAATTGAGCACTCTCTGATATACTTCTTCTTCTACCTCTGCTTTGAAAACGATAGTTTATTAAGCTATTTAACCTGCACAAATTACTTTATTACAATGGGAAGGAGTCTCAGGATGGATTATGTGTAAATTAGGTTCTTTTGGTCTGGGCTTCATGATCATCCCTTAGTCTCCCAGGTCAAAACTATTCCATTCCTGGCTACTTACGACCTCTTTTATTTCTCAGATAAGGAAACTGAAGCACAGAGGAAGAAATAATTTATTCAAAGCCATATATGTAATAGCCAGCACAGTCTCTTAACTATACCTAACATAGTATTAAGTCTATAGCAAGCACTAGATTAAAATAGGTTGAATGAATAGATCTATCTTGGAAATGGAAACTTAGTTTGTCCACACAATTATATATGTGTATTTTATATATGATATACACACATGTATATATGTATGTACATATGTACACACATGTATATTATATAACATACGTATATCTGTGTATATGCATATACATATATGTATGTATTTTGCCAAAGGATACACACATGTGTGTGCGTACATATGTGTATATATATATACACAAAAATTAATACATAGATATATAAATCACACAAAAGAAAATGAGATTTGATTACTAATAAGATTCCACAGTGAAAGGCAGACTGTTAAAAAGGCTGTTATCTTCATGCTTCTTTGAAGATTGATTAAGACTTTAAAAGACTGATTTAAATTTATATGTCAATAAATCAAAGAGCTGATGATTTCATCATTGTGAGTTCTTCTTCCATTGATGTAGATTGTAATTTCTTTATAGCTTAGTAGATGGTCTTTATGAATTACTGTGTCCAAAAATTCAGCACTCTGCAGCCATTCTGGTTATGAGCCTCTCTGAATTTAGCTAGACTAATCCTCAGCTAAAAGATACGCACTTCGTTGCCAAACCTTTCCTTGAAACTTTTCCAGTGTGGTAGGGCCTATCAGAGAATATGTTCCAATGGTATATAATGCCTTTGAGAATGCTTGGTCACCAACTACTATGTGAAAAGGCATTGAAGTAGGATTTTAGACAATGATAAATATGCTTAGAGAATATATTTTATGTAGTCAAGTGATGGCAGTGCAAAATATGGCCCAGAATGGTATCTCTGGGTTTATGCAGGGTTCAATTTTGGAGAATTTCAGATTTCCTTTAATTATGCCTCCATTCAGAGGTTACACTTAGAATATGAGAATTTGGCTCTTTTTTGTCTCCATGTAAAGTATCCTCCAGGAATATCAGAATATAGCTCATGTTTAGAATTCTGTACTAGGGCAGCTAGGTGAGTCAGGAAGACTGATATTTGTGTGTTTAAATCTGGTCTCAGATACTTACTAGCTGTGTGACCTTGGACAAGTCACTTAACCCTGTTTGCCTTAGTTCCCCATCTGAAAAATGAGCCAGAGAAGGAAATGGCAAACGATTCCAGTATCTTTACCAAGAAAACCTCAGATGGCATCACAAAGAGTCAAATGTGACTGAAACAACTGAACAACAACAAAGAACTCTGTGGTAAGGTAAAAGGGTGCTCATGCAACTATTTAGTCCTGAAAACAGAACATGCTTTATTTTTCTTGACAGGAAATAAAAATCACAAAGACCTCTCACTCAACCTCAACAAATAGTAAGTGTAAGGTTGCTTCCTTGAACAGTGTACTCCCCTCCCACAGACATACATATAGTGCTAGATACTTATAGTAGTACACTGTAGTTGTGGTCTCCCCCAAATAAGGAAAGGACTTGGGGTAGTTAGAAACTTGACTACATTCCTTCAGATAGGCACAGCACACATAACTCGTAGTAACAGTGATGGGTAGGTCTGGGTTTACTTCTTCACATCCTGATTCTGTCCCTTGATGTCCCTTGGATTGAGTGTTTCTATTTGGTTCTGTTGCTCATCTTCTTGGTTCATGAACTTGGAATTGTCAATCAATCAATCAACATGAGAGGGATATCTTATTCCATGGAGTTGAAACTAAGCAGAGCTGTAGATGGAAAATGGAGTGAGCTGCAAAGTTCAGGGTCTGCCTTCTATAAAGGAAAGCTCTGGGAGGAGTTTAGTGCTCCAGCTCCCAGTCAAAGAGCAGAGCATGCGGAAAAGTAAACTGAGACTGCAAGAGGTTGACTTGCATGGAGGAACACAGCTGTAATGCCTTTCCTGGGACAGAATTCTAAATCAGGAATTCATGATTCTAAGTCTGTGCTCCATTCACTTTTACTGTATCAACTAGATGATTTTCCTTGCATATCTCATATTTTATATCTATTGTTCTTGACATTATTGTGTTGGTGCCATGTTTTAAATAAAGAAAAAATATCCTTGTGGGTATTGAGACTTTAGCATTTTCACCATGCTGGTATCTATTTTATATATATGCAATAAATGAATAAGCCATAAATGTGGAACTGGATAAAAGGATTTGCCATAACATAAGAGTTGTAAATGTTACAGTTCTTTCTGCTGCTTTTTCGATAATCATTGAATTAATAATGATTTGTTCTTTGTATCTCTGGGAATTTTTGGCATACTCTTTTTGTTCCTAGCTGAAATACTGTTTTCTTATAGGTGTTTTTCACAAAGAGTCAGACATTACCGAATGACTAAACAACAACAATAGGTGTTTGTAGATTTTTTTTAGCAATATAAATTATGAATGCTTTATATAAAGTTCAGAAACATTTAACTGCCCTATACTTGGAAGGATTACTGGGGTTTTTTTTCCATTTTTTGTTATAAAAACATGATCCCTTCTCTTAAGAAATATGGGAATAGGCTTATGTTATAAAGAAGGTGGGTAAAGTGCTTTAATAGTAATTCATGTGCTACTGTGAAGCATTAGGGTCGATAATTATGGATCTTACATGGCTCCATCACTTTCCAGTTTTATAGATAAGCTAGAACTTCAGTAGCCTTCCTTATTGTAACTGCTTTATCATCCATTATATTAGTGGTGCACAAGTTTTCTGTTTTGTATTTGATCTAATTTCTGTTTTCATTGTATTTAGTGTCTTTTGGCCAAATAGATAACCCCAAATTTTCCCTATCTCTTTTCTTCAGAGCTTTTCTTGCCCCTCTAACCTCTGCTCTTTTCAAGCATCCCTGGTGTAGTTTTTATTGATGTTGAATTTTTGATGTTTTCTTTGTATTGCTCTGACACCATATATCTCTTTAACAATTTGTTTTTCACCTTCAATTGCATTTTAAGAGCATCAATAGTGTCTGTTATACTTTTATTTTCCAGATTCTATTCTCTAGATTTTGCTTATATTGCCTTTAATTGAACAATGTGGCATTTCAGTTTTCTTTGGCATATATCAGATAGATATTAAGGTAATCTTCTAATGTCTTTCCCTCAAGGTTTTAATAATTTTGTCAAACCATTGCTATCAGTATTGTATTTTATATCTTTCCTAAGAATTCGAAGAAAGCTCTACCATTCATTCCGTGGTCCCTTATTAGCAATGGTCTCAATTTCTAAACATATTTAATCTAATCTGAATTTAAGAATTAAGTTGTTTCTTAAGATCGTGCAATACATTGTTGTCTAACTTGAAAAGAGGGATATCATCAACAAAAATGCAGGGTGAGAGGTGGAGCCAAGATAGGGGAGTAGAGAAGCACTCATCTGAACATTCCCAAGTTTCCCTCTAAACAACTCTAAAATAACACCTGAAGTTGAATTTTGGAGGGCAGAACCAATAAAAGGTTGGGTGAAACAATTATCTAGCTCAAGACAATTTAGGAGACTGACAGGAAAGGTCTGTCTTACTAGGGTAGTGGTTGGGCATGGAGCATCACAGACTAGATGAGGGAAGTGGAGAGAGCACTTGAACCTTACTTTCATCAGAATTGGCTCAATGATGGAAAAACATACACACTCAGTTGGGTATAGAAATCTACCTTGTCCAACTGGGAAATAGGAGGGGAAGAGAATGAGAAAACAGGAGGGGGAGCTGATAGCAGGGAAGATGAATTGAAGGAGGTAGTGATCAGAAGCAAAACAGACTTTTGAGGAGGGGACAGCAGAGACAGACAGACAGACAGATGAGACAGAGAGGATAAACAGGGAAAAAATAGGATGGAAGGAAATATAAATTTTTAGAAAAATATATCACAAAGATCATACATGATGATCAGGTGGGAGTTATATCAGAAATACACGACTAGTTCAAAATTAGGAAAACTATTAGCATAATTGACCATATTAATAACAAAACCAACAAAAATTATATGATTATCTCAATGGATACAGAAAAACTTTTTGATAAAATAGTACACTCATTTCTATTAAAAACACTAGAAAGCATAGGAATAAATGGCACCTTCCTTAAAATGATAAGTAGCATGTATCTAAAACCAGTAGCAAGCATTATCTGTAATGGGAATAATCTAGAAGCCTTGTAAGTTCAGGAGTGAAGCAAGAATGCCCATTATCACAACTATTATTCAATATTGTTCTAGAAAGAACTGATGGAATCTGAATGCAGATTGAAGCATACGTTTTTACTTTATTATTATTATTTTTGGTCTGTGGTTTTTTCCTTTGGCAACATGGCTAATGTGGAAATGCTTTGTATGATGGCATATATAAAATCTATATCAAATTGCTTGCCTTCTAGAGGAAGAGAGGAAGAGAATATGGAACTCAAAAATGAAAATAAAACCTGGATGTTAAAAATTTTTGTTTATATGTAATTGAGAAAAAAAAAAAAACAAAAAAAAATTTTTTAAAAGCACAGAGTAAAGCACTTGTCCATAATGTGTTTGGTCTGTTTCCAAAATTTTTATTATATAGTTTTTCATGATATAGTTTTATTTCATAATAAAAGCATTCACATCTTTAGTTCACTTATTGCCAAGTTAGTGGTCAGCACCATTTGCATTGTGGCATTTCCAGCACCTGGGGTATCAGTATTTCCAACTTGTTTCCATGTATTTTGCCTTCTTGTGGTCCCAGAATGTGAAAGAGAGTCACTCTCCCCAGTCTCATCGATGTCAAGCTTACCATCTGTAACCAGAATGGCCTTTGTTTTCTTTGAGTGACTCAATTTATCTCAGTGAGCTTTACTAGGTGCTAAGCCCCAGGCCCAAACCCCATTAGGTATTAACATAATCCATGTGGATGTGAACCTCCCAGGGTCCTAAGGGGAGGGGCCAACTCAAGAACAAATCACCAGAGCTTGAGCTCTGGTGATTCAGATGATGTTTGATGTCTGAAGCCCTATAAGAAGGGCGGACAGAGCCATTTGTGCAGGGCTCTGGAGATGGTGTTGATGAGGAGACTCTGGGCAGCTGTACCTAAGGAGCCCTCCAGCTTTTAAAGCCAGATGTTGAAATTTGTTGAACTCTGGTAACTATGTGTTGGGATTTGAATCAGACAAAGTCTGTTGATGTTTGTAATTTGTTTGCATTTTGTTTTGAAGTTCAGGTTGCTGATTTTTTCCCCTGAACTAACTGAATGATATTTGAATTAAAAGTAAGCCTGTCAACCCCTTCACCTTGCTTCTCTTGCTTAAGCAGATTGAAAGAACCTGTGCTGTTGGCAGCTTTCTGGGTGCTGGCTGTGGGTGAATCTTAAACCCTCACAGAAGCTGCTAGCCGGATTGTTAAAACACCATCACAATGGAACAAACACAGCTGCCAAAGTGATATTCTTAAAATTCAGATCTGATTATGTCATGTTTTTGCTCACTAAACTCCATTGGTTCTAGGGATGAATAATAAAAATCCTCTATTTGGCTTTAAATCCCTTTATGATCTGACTTTGTCCTACCTTTCTAATCTTCTTAGCTTACCTTTTACTCACCTCTGTATACTCTGCAATCCAGCTAACCAAGACTACCTGCTGTTCCTCGAACATAACATTCTGCCTCTCAGCTCTGTGCCCCATGTCTGAAATGTTCTCTCTTCATCTCTTGGTTTCCTTCAGTAATTAAATCAAATCCCACCCTCTGTGAGAAGCTTTTTCAGTCACTCTACTGTTAATGCCTGTTCTTTGAGATTACCTCCCAATTTTCACTGCATTTGTCATCTAGGTAATACATATTTATTTGCATCCAGTGGGCTCCTTGAGTTTGAGGGCCATGTTTTTGCCATTCATTGTGTCCCTAGGTTTGGCACAGTGCCTGGAACATAGTAAGTGTTTAATAAATGCTTGTTGACTTGACTAGGGCCAGCATATAACCTTTTACCACTCCAGCTATTTGTTAGATTGACAGGAGTAGCAACATTACATTGTATAGAGTGCTTACCCAAATCAGTGTTATCATAAAAGTCCAATTGGCAAGATTTCTTTAGTTTTCTTTCCAGATCTTCCCAGCTACTGTAGAAGTCTTAAGGATGAGACCTGAGTTCCTGCAGTTCCATCCTGGCTGGCTTTCCATTACTTTGCCATTATGTTCCCTGGCCCCTTTAGTTAATGGGTTGGGCTTTGTTGTAATGGTAGTTATTATTATTGTTGTTTAATATTTGGGCAGAGTAGATGTTCACCTAATATATGGTATTTGAAGGAACCCATTCCTTTGTGCTGTCATTTTAATTTATGACAATTCAAATACCATTGAAAGGGTTAAGGCATTAAGTTATTATTGGCCATTAACACATTAGTATAGATGAGTTTATTAGATTCTTTCTAATGTAAGCAGCCAGTTGAAAGCAACTTCCTGTGGAAATGAGAGCCTAGCTATAATGATGAGTTCCTTATTTTTGGTGATTGTGGGCAACGTATTGTAATTATTGTTATTGGATAGAATACACTCAGAGCATTTGCACATTAGAAGCATTTAATAAACATTATGGAAGAATGGCAGGAAATCAAGAAAGAATGGGTGTTAGTTTATTTAAATCAGTGGTCATTGATCTTTTAAAATCATAAATTGTTATCACTTTTTTTGAGCATAGCACTACATATATTATATATATGCATATACATATATACACACACGCACTCACACATACACACACATATATATATACATGTACATACATACATACAGATAGATAGATAGATAGATAATGAGGTCTAGAAACCATATGATGAGGGTTTGGGGTTGCTTGAGACCCCAAAATACTGACACCCCAGGTCCTGCTCGAATGAATTCGACTCAAGCCTTCTTTCAGCCAAAGAAAAACAAAGTTTATCAAAGATTCACCATATTGGGTAGAGTCTTAAGAAGTCTCACCATTTGTGATGCTTGTCTGACAAGTGGGCCTAAATTAGATTGAATATGAGCGCCTTTGTGGAGACAAGATGAGACTTATATACAGAAAGGCTATGGGAGCCATCTAAAGGTCTCTCTGGGGTGATAGGAGGAGGGGTTTAGGGAAGGTTTTAAGGAGAAGTCTAAGGAGGATCTTGATAGGACTGGGTTAACTAGAGGTCAGACTCCAGGAATAGGATTAAGGATGGGAAATAGCTGAAGGCTACCTGGAGATGACAGACCATGGAGGGTTAGGCTAGGTTAAGGGTAAAGAATTTAGGTATTGATACTTTGATAGGATCAAGGGTGAGAAGTAGCTGGACAATAGAGGGCTAGGCAAGGTAGAGACTTGGGCCTAGTGATAAAAAAAGGCTTATGGCCTCAGAAGAAGGCCAGATCAAGTGGGAAGATTCAAGGAGAGTTCAAGGGAACTCCCAGAGACTGTACCCCATCATATACATCCATCCATCCATCCATATCCATATCCATATCCGTATCCATATCCATATACACACTTACTTTATGAAACTTACACAAAAATAGAAATTTGAAAGATGAGATAAAGATAGAATGATATTTGATCCTGGGAGTAATAGGGAGTCACCAGAATTTATTGAATAGAGGAGTAAAATCATCAGATCTACATCTGGGGAAAATCACATTGGCATCTATGTGAAGGATGGACTAGAGTGGTTAAGGTTTGTGGAAGGGAGAATATTTAAAAGGCTATTATAATAACTCATCTGAGAGATGATGAGGGCCTGAACTGATGTGGTATCTGAATTGAGAGAAGGGAACAAATGCAAGACACATTGTGGCAGTAGAATTGTCAAGATTTGGTAACTGACTGGATATGGGAGGTTGAGAAAACTGAGGTTGTGAAAACTGTAGTGATTTAAAGGATAGCATTGCTTTTGGTAGTCGTTAGGAAGTTCATATGAGTGATGGATTTGGGAGAAAAGTTAACGTAAGAATACTTTCAATCTATATTACAACCTATCCATGCCTGTTCATCTTGTATAACTCACTCTCTTTTGCACCAAAATGAAAAGGGTGTCTGTTGCTGTGAGGAGGTAATTTTCATAGCAGATGATAGGAGCAGAATTTTCAAAAAGGCATCTACACAGCTGCTACGGGTAGCTATTAGTTTAGAATTAGGGGTGGGGAACCTGCAGCCTCAAGGCCTTCTAGGTCCTTGGGTGCAGCCTTTTGACTTCCATCCAAGTTTTACAGAACAAATCCTTTTATTAAGGAGATTTGTTCTGTGAAGTTTGGATTCAGTCAAAGAGCTGCACTTGAGGACCTAGAGGGCCACATGTGGCCTTGAGGCTGCAGGTTCCCCTTGAGTTTACATTATAACTTCTCTGAGGTGCTGACATTTGGTTTTGAAAGGCTAAGACTGGGAGCTTGAAGGAGGGAGGGGCCTGATTGGGAGATGGTTGGGTGATAAGGGTAACCCATAGTTTTGTTGTGCTCCAGTGATGGATGATGGGGTTTGACTTGTCTCACCCTCCTCATCAACCCCAATGCTTAATTACACATCCCTTGGCTTTAAGCCCTGGCTCCCACTGTAGAGACTATTGATAGAAAGAATTGACTTGAATGGGTTGAAAGAATAGGGGATCCAGGGTCTTCAGAGATAGCATATTGATTTGGGTAAAGAAGGGTATTGAAAAGGAGGCATGAAAGACACAGTCACCTGCTTTCAAATTCTACCTGGGGCTGGTTTTATTCATGTGTGTATAGAGTTCAATTCAATTCAAGTCAAAAGTGTGTATTAAATGTCAACCATGTGCCAAGAGCAAAACAATTTGGTTGGAGACAAGAGGCAGTTTGGAGCAGTATGGTAGAAACAGTACTGAACTTGGTGTGAGTCAATAAGCATTTTTCAAATATTTACTATGTGCCAGGCACTGTGCTAACTCTTGGTAATATAAAGAAAGGCAAAAGATAAATCCCATTCTCAAGGAACTAGGTCTAAGTGGAGGAGACAATGTGAAAACAACTACATACAAACAAGATTTATATGGGATAAATTGGAGATAACCAACAGTGAGAAAACACTAGACTTAAGGGAGCTCAGGAAAGGCTTCTTGTAGAAGGTGAGATTTGAATTGGGATTAGAAAGAAACCAGGGGAGCCAGGAGGTTGAAATGAAAAGGGCAAGTAATTCGTGCATGGGGAAGAGACTATGAAAATGCTCGGAGTCTGGTGATGGAATGTCTTGTTTGAGGAACGTCAAGGAGGTCAACGTGAATGAATCCTGGAGTACATGGAGGGGAGTAAGTTGTAAAAAGACTTGAAAGTTGAGAGAGGCTATGATGTAAAGGGCTTTGAATGCCAAAGAGAAGATTTTATATTTGTCTTATATTTAGGGAGTTATTAGAGTATATTAAACAGGGGATGACAGATGAGACAAGAGAACATTGTAACGCAGCCAGAAAGATAGAGGAGGCAGAAAACATTGATCTTAGTCCTGGCTCAGCAACCTGTTAGCTATGTGACCCTGGGCAAATCATTTTACCCTGGACCTCTATTTCTTCATCTATAAATTAGCATTTATAGTACTATCATCTTATCTACATCATAGGGTTATTATAAAGATCGAGTGAGGTAATATATGTGAAAGCACTTTGAAAACTGTAAAATGTTATATAAATGTCAAGTAGTATTAGAAATAAAGACAAAAATTTATTCTCATAAGGAATTGAGGCAAAGAATTGCTTGGGGTTTGAATACTTAGAGCAGACAAAAATGCCTATAGTTCCTGTCCTTCTTATTACATAATTTTCCCTTTTAAAACCATAATTTCATTGATATATTTTAACATCATCTTAATTTTTATATTTATTCTCCCTGCTTCCACCCTAGAACCAGGAAGCCATCCCTTATAGCAAGGACTTTTAAAGGAAAGAAAAAATCATTTCAGCAAAAGCAACTAACACATCAAATATGTCTGATAGCACAAGAAACATTCTACATTTACATTCATACAAAGAAGGGAGAGAAGATAGGTTTTTCGACTTTTCTCCTGGGTCAAAGTTGGTCATTATAAGTATTCAGAACCAAGTTTCTGTTTCTTGTTCTTTTCCTTTAGATTGTTGTCATGTATACTCTTTTCCTGGTTTCTCTCGTGTCACCCCAAATCAGTCCATACAGGTTTTGTATTTCTCTGAATTCTTTACATTTCTTTTATGACAGTAATATTCCATTATATTCATATATCACAATTGCTAGCCATTCCCTAATAGGCATCTACTCTATTTATAATTCTTTGTTTATCACAAGAAGTGCTATTATTCATATATTGCTGTATATGAGGACTTTCTTTTAATCTTTGACATCCTTGGTGTACATATTTTGCAGTAGTTCTCTGGATAAAATAGTATGGATACTTATTGTTGTTGTTACATAACTCTAAATTGCTTTCAAGAGTGGTGAGACCAGTCCAGAGCTCCACTGGACTGAAATGGTGCATTACGTTTTCACCATTAGAGACTCCTTCTTTTAGCTTAATAAATTTCTAATCTCATAAAATGTAGATAACACTGAGTGAATGAATAAATTAAGCCATTATTACCCTAACATGAATTTGTTTATCAGTGATTATTAGCTTGTGGCTTCTAAGATCCTGATAGGCATGTTTTGATGGAAGTTGAGAATCAGAGAGAAGAAAGAAGGTAAGAGCCATAGATTGGGACAGCTATTTGGGACCTTTAATGTCACCTAGTTTTGCCTCTTCATTTTATAGATGAGGAAGCTGAACCTTAGACAGGTAAGATGACTTGCCCAGTGTCACACTGTGAGATCCTGGCAATGGGGAGCAGAATCCAGGTCTTCTAGATCTCAAAGCATTTTCTTTCCATAACTCTACTTTCCCTTTTAGGAATTTGGGGACTGCTTAGGTGTAACCAGAATGGCCTTTGTTTTCTTTGAATGACTCAGTTTACCTCATTGAGCTTCCCTGGACACTGGGGCTTGCTCTTCCAGGGCAGGAAGCCCAGCGACCATGCCAGGAATCAGAGAACTTCCTGTGTGATGAGTCATGGGGCTGGCTGAGGGGAGGTGTGTTAACCTGGTCTACACTAGGGTGAGGGACCAAGTCAAGAACCAATCGGCCCTGGTTATTCAGGCAGCTCTTGATGATGTCAAAAACTCTATAAGAGGGGAGAGGACAGCTTGAAGACCCCTTTTTTTTCCTTTTCCGATTGGAGCCAGAGATGTCTACAGCCGAAGCTGAGCTGCCAGTAGCAGAGCTGACCCACGTGGAACGAGGAGTGCTGAGTCAGGACTGGAGGCCAGTGGGTAATCTTCTTACCGTAGAGGGGAAGCATGTATACGATTTTGCCTTATACTATCTCGCTTCTCTGTGGCCTCCTGGTTATCCTTGTGAGGCGGACTTATTGGGCCTGGAAGCTTTTGATGAAAATATCAAAATGGGGATGCTGGTTTGTGGGCTTGTTACTGTGGAGTGTAAATACATGCTTTAGTTCTCCTGCCTTCTGCCTAGAGAATTCCTTATATCCTGCGGTTCCGAACCTTTCAGGCACATATGAGATTCTCTTTGAAATCATAAATTCTGCCTTCCTAATATATTAGGCCAGAAAGTCATGCACAGTTGGGGGAGATGGGAAGGAGCTCTGAGTTGTTGGGTCACTGGTTGTCTGGATTATGGGGGGTCAAGAGGTAATGTATGTGCCAGATACAATTTTGCCTAGTTCATAATCCTTCCTAGGACAGTACTCTGAATATTTAATCTCACCCTTTCACCTTCACCTCAAATATATGCCAGTGTAATACTTCCTCTTGAGAAGTTAATTTTGCTAAACAAAGTTTTATCAAGGAATTCAGTCCATTAGAGAATCTCAAGGAACTTCTGTGAAGCTGGAATCTATAGTAGGTTAGACATTGGCAATGAAAGAGTTAATAAAGATTTAACCAGTTTATGAACTCCTGCTAATTTAAACCACTCAAGTTTCTTTCATATAAGCCAAGTTTCAATTCTGTGTTGACCACCAAGCCACTGTCTAGTAGAGGGCAGGCCGATTCACTTTTCAGTGCTTTAATTCCTCTAATTGTGAAATAGTTGCTTTAAAAAAGCACTTAGAAGTAGATAAGTGTGAGGGTGGTAATTCTGCGGCTTGATTTTTGGTCACCATACATTAGTAATAGATGAGTAGGACAGTAGGATGTCTGATAATTGATTTTCTTTATAATCCTATGTATTTTCTTTTATATATTTAAAAACAATATTCTGAAATGGGATATAATTATGAATATAAGCAATAAGAATTAATCTGAGAAGGAGCTATAGGCCAGATGAATAATAGATCTAAGACACACAAAAAGGTTAAGAACACCTGCTCTATTTATTCTTTTCTTTTACAGTATTGTAATCATTGTGTATATTGTTCTGTTGGTACTACTTATTTCATTCTCCATCTGTTCATACAAATCTTCCCAATTTCCCCTAATTCCTCTTATTTGGCGTTGATAATGATACAATAATATTCCGTTATACTCACAGTTTGTTTAGCCATTCTCAAATCAATGGGATATCTACTTTGTTCCTAGTGTTTTGTTATCACAAGAAAGTGCTACTGTGAATATTTTGGGAACTTTTCCTTTAATTTCTTTGGGGGCATATTCTTTGTAGAGAGATAGGGATAGGTACTGGATCTGTGATTTCATTGTCATAGGAAAATCCAAGATGAGAGAACTCCATCTACCAATGTAGGTGTGCAACCTTGAAACATCATTTTAGAATTGCCTAGAACATTGAGCTTATATGATTTAGCCAGTATGTCAGAGAAGGGCCTGAGTCTCCTTGGTTTCAAAGCTATCTCTTATCCACTATGCTTCCCTGGTTCTAAGATCTTGAGAGCTAGGTCAAAGGATAAATATAGTTTAGTGATTTTTTAAAACATAATTCCAAATAGAAATATAATTTTCCCTTGGAGTTGGATGTAGATTGTATTTTTAGAATCCAATGTAAGATTTGCTGTTTCATGAGAGACATGAGAGCAGTTGATTCACTCTCCTGTAACTAACTCTCCTGGTTCACAGAAGCAGAAACAGGTGAAGCACATCCTATCCTGAGAGGGTCAGTTCCTCAGTAACAAATGGGCAGAACTTCTAACTCCTCAGAAAGAGAGCAACAGTAGATGATGTAATTGTAGGTGAGGTAATTTTGTCCCAATAGCCTCATAATTTTCCCAGACTACTTCTCCTCTCAAAAGGCCCTAGATGTTGCTGAGGAAAATACTGTTCAAATGTATTGTGCTGGCAGTGATGGGCTTGATCAGACTTATCCCTTGCTCATTGGACTTCTTTTCAGGAACCACTGGTATTTTCCAGAGCTCTTTCTGCCATTGGTTCATCAGTCTCTATGATTTCATCACTGCTAAAGTCATGTGGCCTGCAAAAGTACCTAATATAACTCTAAGGTGATAGCGGTAGTAGATGTTTTATTGTGCCTGCTAATAGCTGTATTAATTAGTCACTGCAATCAGGTTTGCTCATTTTCCCCACCTTTTGGCAGTCAATATGTGCTTGAGGGCAAAGGGGAGGAGATAGTAAGAGTAAGAAAAGGATTTTTTCCTTTTTCTTCTCATCTCTGAGGGATGTTCCTGCTTCAAGTGCATCTCCACAGAGCTAATGGCCGACATAGCATTATTACCATCCTGGGATGAGTTCAGTTTTTTTTTTATGATAGTAATTTGTTACACCAGTTTGCCACATGCCTGCTGCTTCCTTGTTAATCCAATAATCTATATGAGAAAAGCAATTTGACATTCTTCCTTCCCATCTGCCGCCCATCACCCAGTCTATATCTTAACTATCAGTGATTTATTAATGGTGTTTGCATTAAGCACATCTCCGCTTCATTGGCGCCCTCCCTCTCTCTCTAGCTGCCTCCCACTCTTAGATACTCCCTGGGTGTGTTAGAGAACAAACGCAGCATGGAGATTAAAAGCAACAATAGAATAATAAACTGAACTTCAGGAGCCAATCTCTTGAAATAATCAACATATATATATATATATATGTATATATATATATATACATATATATATATATATACACATACATATATATGTATACACACACACACACACACATATACACACACGAAAAGTCACTGAGTACATTTTAATCTGGGCCAGCCACAAAACAATCTGTGAGAAATGCCACTAGATTTCACATTCAGCTTCTCACTTGGTCCCCGACCATTCAGTTACTTTACTGTAATGAACATCCACACCAGAAATCCAACTGTACTCTCATCTAGTCAGCCTTCTAGTTGACTGTCTCACTTGAAGGAAGGCCTTGCATGAACTCTGGACCCTGAATTTTCTGTAGAAACCAAAGGTGGGGAACAACTTGATGATGATGAAATTGTGCAAAGAGTGAAAAAGACCTCATTGGTCATCTAATCCAACCCACAGAGGAGGAAGAATACCATATATTCCAAATCTACACCTACTCCCACCTCCAATGGTAATCTAGTCTCTGCTTGATGACTTTCAGAGACAAGGAACTTCCTACCTCCACTCACCAGGCAGCTGTAATGGCAAGCAAGGTGGGACTTTTTGCTATTTTTTTCTTTTGGAGTGTTTCTCAGTACTAAGGCAACCAAGTGCTTTTCAATGAGTTTTGCCTTTGAATCAGGAGTCTTTGATTGAATCAAGAATCTTTGATGACCTGCTTCAGTTACAAGAAAGCTTAGGTCACATGGTTGTGATGCCCTCTGTGGGCTGACCCTGAGGAGGTATATATATATATATATATATATATATATATATATGTATATATATATATATATATATATATACACACTCTGAGGTTAGTATTTTGCCTTGGGGCTCACACGTTGGAAGAGTGTTCATGTGATTTGGCCAGACTCTGGGTAGCTGTTAAGGACCCACCCCAGCTTTGAAAACCTAGATGTTGGTGCTTCTCTCTCTGGTAACTATGTATGCATTGCTATGGAGAGACGATTAGAAGCCCTGTCTGCTGATTTGTGTTATTTGCTCTGTTTACATAATTTCTGCTTGTAATTTCTATTTGTGTTTTCTCTGAAGTTCAGTGTGACTTTTCCCCCTGAACTAAGTGAATGATATATGTATGTTTAATTACGTGAGATTGTAAACACCTTAAAGCTGCTTTCCTTAGAAGAGCAGATCAAAGAACCCGTGCTAGCAGCCCTCCTGTGTGCTGGTGTTGTTGGTCTTACACCTCCACAGTAGCTGCTAGTAACATTGTTGTTACAGTATCTCAATATATTTCTGAACAGGTCCATTGTTAGTATTTTTCCTTTTATGTTTAGCCAAAGTTTGTTTCCCTGTAACTTCCTCTTGTTCCTGGTTCTGGCCTCTAGGATCAAGAAGAAAAAAATCCAATTCTTCTTTCAACCAAGCAATCAGTAAGCATTTATTAAGCACTCATTATGTTCCAGGAACAGTTCTAAGTACTAGGATGGGGGCACACAATAAAAACCAAAATTGTCCCTACCCTCAAAGAGCTTATATTCTCATTTTTAGACAGTTCCAACATGTCTCCTACTGTCTTTTTAAAGCTACAGTTATTTAAACTAGTCCTTGTTGTATGTCATGATTTAGCATTACCTCACCATCATACTTGTCAACATTTCTTCTACCATTCTAGATCCAGAATAAAACACAATTGTGCAGATGTGATGAAAAAGTCATAATATCTTATAAGTCCATAGTACTTTAACTTTAGTTAGGGTCTTTGTTTTTTAAAAATGCAATTCTGTACAAGGAATGCTGTTTTTGTTCATGCTTTCCAGTGCATAAAGAACGGGCTTCACCTCATCGTTACCTTTTGAGATTCATCGAGGCCCAGCTCATTTGCCATCTCTTTGAAAAAACAACTGCTCTCCCCCATTCCTTCCAGTCAGAAATCATACAATCATGGAATCTCAAAGATGGAAGAAAATTTAGAGAGTATTTGACCCCATCCTTTCATTTTATTGCTAAGACTGATGCCCAGAAAGGGTTCACAATTAGTCCAAGGTCATATAGCAACTTAGTCTCAGAGCAAGGAATAAAACCCATATCTGATCTTCCTTCCACTAAATCACATTTCCTCCTCACATCTCTCAGAGCACTTTGTAGCTTTTCTATGTAATTATCTTCTTCTAATGTGTGTTACAATATACACATACAGGTTATCTCCCCTACTAGCTTGTAACCTCCTTGTGGGCAGCAGTTAGTACATAAGTAAGCAGTCAACAATATTTATTAAATAAATGACTGATTGAATGAAGTCCCAGTGTGAAGTTTACATATAGCTCTGGAAACCCCAGGGATAAACGGCACCATAGAAGATTTTCCTCAACTTTTTGGTACAAAACAGTTTCTCCCATACAGGAATTGCTTTCCCTTCCTCAACAGTTCTTCTCACTGCAGTCCCACTTTCCTGGTCTTAATTAGCATCCTTTTTTAGTGCGTTTTCCCCTCTGTGGCAGTTTTTTCGTTATTGTCTACTTGTAGCTGTTAACAGAGAAGAGAAACTGAGCAGACATGCTAATGAGCACACAGTGTGTGGGAGAAGTACCTCGAAATTCTCTTGCATTGGGTGGGTAGCGTATTCCTACTTACTCATCCTAAAAATAAGCCTGTAGTTGGCAGCCAGGAGATGGATTATTTACAGTTTATGTGATGGAAGTTTCTACTTGGATTAGCTTTGGGAATTTCTATTTAATTACAAACAAACTTGTTGCCCACCCCAAAGTCCTCATTCAGATAACTCACTTCAAGTCAGTGAGTCTGATGCTCTGTGATTCTATTCACAAAACCCTATCTTGATCAAGATGTTCCAGTCAAGGCTCTCTAGCTCCACTCTCTCATTATACCAATAAAAACACCCACAGAGACAAAGTGACTTGCCCAAGATCGTTTGGGTAGTAAGCAACAGAGGAAGGATTAAAATGTAGGTCCCCTAAGGCCAAATCCAGCACTCTTCCCAGTCTATCCTGCTGCCCCCAAGTAGGCACTTGGCACCTACTGCCTGCAAAGCATGAATTTGTATGGAAACTAGAAACATATGTGTTTATTTTAATCACTCATTTTTGATCATAGAAATTTTCAACTCTAGTCCTCTCCTGTGTCGATCTCCACTATGGTCTTGATTCACTCCTGTGTCCAGGACAGTGGTGATCACTTCCTGCCAGGAAATTTGATCACTTCACAGATAATTTTTTCATTTTCCCAGAAGCCTAGAAAGACTGATATTAATGACCCATTTTCCAGATATGGTTAATGGAAGTGGGGAGAATTTTCCAGTGTGAGAGAAGATAGAATCTATATTACCAATATGAGTTTCTTATTCTGAGTCACACCCTGAGGCCAGTAGGTGCTTAATCTCCCCAGAATCTTTCCCAGCTGTTAGGATTTCATGACCTTTACACAGACACATGAAGAAGCTAACTAATCAGGGGATGAGCTAGAAGGGGGCAGACTGGGGACATGAGGAGATGAGGGGTTAGAACAAGACATAGGGCAGTTGCCAAATATCTTATTAGCATTGGCATGGTCCCAGTTATCAGAAGACATAGAAACTTTGGAATCCTTTGCCTTAGCATCTATATTTTTCTTGGGGCATCACTACTGTATTATGGAGGAATAGTTAATAATAGCAATAATAAATACTTTTAGTACTTAGATCCCAGGGTTGCTGTGAAGATAGAATAAAATATTATTTGTGAAGCACTTTGCAAAACTTAAATGCTAGCTATGAAAAGGAACACGATGTCAAATTTCTCCCACGATACTTCATAACAGAAAACCTCTCACTTCTATTCCTCACTTCCTCTGCCTGCTTCTCCTTCCCTCCAAATATATGCCCTTTTGCCAATGCCACCCTGAGTACCAGTGTGGTACAATAGAAAGAGCAGCAGTTCTGAAGTCAAGACTTTAGCTGAAGTTCCACCTCTGATACTGTGTGACCTGTCACTGAACCTCCCTTGTCTCAGTTTCCTCATCTGTAAAAGGAGGGGTTGAACTGTGAGATCCCTTCCAGGTCTAGATATACATACTGTTACCAGAGACTATATCTAGCTGAAGTTGTCAGAGGATTTTTCATATAATTTAGCCTTTACGTCCACAGAGATGAGATGTACACTGCAGGAAAAAGCCAGAAACAAAAACACAAACATCTTCCACTTGATTATGTTCTCTGCTGTCCTCTCTTCCAGAGGAAATAAGAAGTTAAGGGTCTAGGTAGATCATTGGGGTATTCTCAGTCTCCCTGCCTACCTCCTGACTTCCTCACACTGCGCCCTCTCAATAAGGGACAATGATTTGGTTCTAGGCCACAGATGCAATTTAGTATGTAACTGGCTCCATTCTCATCTTTCACTTCAGAGAAAAGACGTGTTGCCTGGTTTGAAATGACTCAACAGGGATGGAGTTGCAACCAGCTGTGGATTTCCCCGCAGTCTCCTATTAGGAAGTTTCCCCTAAGAAATTAGAAGGATTCCTTTCCTGAGTTCTATCCCATTTCTCAGTCATACCACTGGCAGTGGGATAAATAAGTATTCATGTTAAATGATTTGTAGGTGGTTAGCACTTTGCTCATCATGTGTTTAAACTTGAGACCTTCTTTATTGGGAAAGGCAATGCAAAATGTAACTCTCACAGCTGGAAAATTGAAAATATGTTACAAGATACTCAGACTAATTGGCCAACTATTGTAGGTAAGGGGTAACTTATTAATTTGGGAATAAAAAACAAACAAAGCATTGGGTAGGAGTAGTTTTTTTTGTACTTAGCCAGAAAACTACTAAGAGACTTTCTTCAAGAAAAGAAAAATCTCTTCTTCAGATATTTTTAGGACTGAATTTTGATTTTCATTCTTTGAATTATATTTTTTCTCTTGTTCATGGATTGTAAATCTGGATACATTTTGCTGGTTGAATATGAATTCCATTTTCTTATGCAGATGATTGTCATTGAATCTGACAGGAGAGAGCTAGTACAACATGCAGCAAACTAAGAATATCTGGGTTTTACATTGCATTAAGAGGACAGTATAAATGAATATGTCTGACTCTCTCTTTTTAGCTGTTATAGAAGCTGAGATTAGTTGTTTCCAAGAGTCCCTTACTTGGGTAAAAAGGACTTTGACAATAATAATATAAATTTGGAGATTGAATGGAGGCCTCGTAGGGGATATAGATCAAAACTCTAATTTTGAATTTGAGGAAACTGAGGTCCAGAGCAAGTCTATTTGTAGAGGCAGAGCCAGGATCTGAACCTATCTACCGACTCCAAATCCAATTCCCATCACATGACCTTGCCTCCTATTCTATTTAAAAAACTTTTCAGCTGTCAACAAAGATGAAATAATGCATCAAAAAGGGGACTTGTCACTTGTGTACATTCTTTCTTCTAAACTGTAAACAAAACTTCATTGTATACCCAGAACCCAACACTACATATTATACTTAATAAGTATTTAACAAATATTTGTTGAAATAAGCTGAAGAATTTTTTAAAAATTGAGGAAACATGTGCAACAGATAATGAGTGTTATGACCAGTGCCTGGTCATCTGTCAGGAGCCATGACCTTGGGCATATATCTGTTGATCAAGTGTCCCATGTCCAATGTTACTTTCCCTGGTCCATGTGTAATCTAAGATGAAGACTCATTTAAGGTTCCCATACTATTGACCATGCCCTTTTCTAGCCATTCTTTTGAGCTGTTTGATTTATGACCTCCACTAAAAGTTATAATGTAAACCCAGTTTAATTAGATCAATAAATGCATAGTAAAAGCCATAGCAATGGCACTTCAAATTCTATTAATTTTCAGGAGGTCTAATTCCTCCCAGGAAGTAAAAAAAAAAATCAGCCTATGCCCTCAAGAAGTTCATAATCTAATCATATATCCAGTATGTAGGAGAGGGTGGCCTTAAACTGAGGTCTTCCAGGCTCCAAGAAAGGATTTCTAAGTAGCTTTGTCTTGTCTTGACTATTTGTATTCTCTTAATTTATGTTTCATGTCTCCTTGCAGCAGATAACATTTTTAACGCCATGTCAAATTATAGTGGAGACAGTAGGCACCCTTGTTTCATTTTTGATGTTTCATTTTTGATCTAACTGGTAAAGCTTTATATCATTCTTCATTATCAAAATGCTAGCTCTTGGTTTTAGATGTTTTGGATTTTGTTAAGAAAAACCCTTCATTACTATGTTTAAATGTTTTTAATATAAATAAGTTCTAAATTTCATTAAAGATATTTTATGTATCTATTGATACAATCATATGACTGTTTTTGTAATTAATATGATTATTCTAATAAACATCTTAATTGTGAACTCTTTATATTCATGGTACAAATTAAATTTAGTCATACTAATCATGTTCTTGGATGTGTTATTGTAACTTCTAATATTTTATTTAGCACTTTTTGCATTAGTAATACTGCTTTTTAGTTCTTTTTCTTTTTTCCTTCCTGTTTGGGGGAACAGAACCGTATTTGTTGTTTTTTGTTCAGTTGCTCAGTCATGAGTGACTCTTTGTGATCCTATGATCCTGTATGGAGTTTTCTTGGAAAAGATACTGGAGCAATTCTCTTCTCTAGTGGATCAGGCAAATGAGGTTAAGCAACTTTCCCAGGATCAAAAAACAAGTGACTATCTGAGGCCAAATTTGAACTCAGATCTTCCTGATTCAAGGCCCAGCACTTTATCCTCTGAACCACCTAGCTTCCCATTTATCTCTTAGGAGTTTAATAAGGCTAAATTTTTCTCTCTTTTTAAGGGCAATTTATGTAGCACAATGATTATTTTTTAAATGTTTGATAGAGTTTACTTGGGAATCCATCTGGACCTCATATAATTGTCTCAGTTTCTAAGACTGGGTTGTTTTGATTTGCTCTTTCTTCCCACCCCCCCATCCTAATTTGGGGGTTGTTTATGGGCTTTTTTGGACAAATTCAAACATTTAGTTTAAATTTTCACTTTTCAGGCCATAAAATTGGGAGTTATAGTTTCTGATCATTGATGTTTTAATCTTAATTCATTCTTAATTTTCCTTTCTTGTCTTTGGTTTTGGTAATTTGGCTTTCCCTCCTTTAATAAAAGTAAAATCAGCTAAGGGTTTATTTTTTCAAAAAATAGTTTAATATTCTTATTTTCAATTTTATTTCTTTTTTCTTGGATTTTCAGTGTCTTCCTTTGTGTTTTTTTATTTTTTGGAGGGGGGAGGTCAGTGATAGATCTAGATCATTGATTTCTTTGTTGTAGATAATTCTTTCTAAGGGCCTATCAAATCTACTTTCCTAACCTCCTGACAAGATCCATGATTTCCCTATTCATTATATTTGTTAGATTTGTCAAGTTTTGAGGTAGAGCCAAGATGGTGGCTTGAAAACAGGGACTTGCTTAAACTCTCCCCCAAATCCCTCCAAACACCTGTAAAAAATGATGCTAAACAAATTCTAGAGCTACAGAACCCAAGAAATAATAGAGGGAAACAAGTCTCTAGCCCAAGATGGCCTGGATGGTCACTGGGAAGGATCTATTGCACCATCTTGGGAGCAGAACATAGCCCAACATGGGCTGTGACAGGACAGATCAGGCCAGAGTAGACAAGATGGAGCAGACCTCAGGGCACTCAATTACTGACCTGTGGCAGTTACCAGACTTCTCAATCCACCAACACCAAAAACAACTGAGCAGGTTAGTGGGAAAACTGCTGGATCTGAGTGAGAGAAGTGTGTGGTCAGGCCCCAGCCCCTAGGGTGGCTGGTGGCAGCAGTAGGAAGCTCTGGTGGCTGCTTCTAGAGCTCCAGCAGCAGCTGCTTCTGGAGCTCCTGGCCCACATGGTGGGAGTAACCAAGCAGAGGATCAGAGCTCAGAATGCAGAGGCAGGGTTCTCTTGCTTTGCCCTGCTTGGATCTGGGTCATAGTCCTGGTTGGTGGTCCTTGGGGGAGGAGGAGCACTGGTATCACAGAGCTTGTGGTGGCTGTGGAGAGGGAGTCCTTCTGGTAGTTACAGGGCAAAAAGGAGTGCTTGTATTCACAGAGCAGAGCACAGGCCAGGAGAGGAATATCATACCACCTCAGAATAGAAGAAGTTCTGAAAATAGCAGCTTAGGACAACGCTGAAAAACTTTCATACTGAAAGTTTTCATTCTGAAAGCAGTCATACCCTGACAAAAAGCTCAAAAGTCAAGTGATTGGCTGGGGAAATGAACAAGGAATGTAAAAGGACTTAGACTATAGAATCTTTCTTTTGTGACAAAGAGGATCAAAACATACAGCCAGAAGAAGTCAACAAAGTCAAAGATCCTACATCAAAAGCCACCAAGAAAAATATGAATTAGTCTCAGGCCATGGAAGAGCTCAAAAAGGTTTTGGAAAAGCAAGTAAGAGAAGTAGAGGAAAAATTGGGAGGAGAAATGAGAGTGATGCAAGAAAACTGGGAAAAGCAAGTCAACAGCTTGCTAAAGGAGACCTCCAAACAACTGAAGAAAATAACACCTTAAAAAATAGACTAACCCAAATGGAGAAAGAGGCCAAAAAAGTCAATGAGCAGAAGAATGCCTTAAAAGGCAGAATTAGCCAAATGGAAAAGGAGGAGTCAAGGAAAGACCTAGTTCACATGGGTTTGAGTCACAAGGTTGTGATGCCCTCTGACCCTGAGGAAACATTTAAGTCCCAAGAAAGCCTAGGTTACGTGGGTTTGAGTCAGATGGTTATGATGCCCTTTGACCTTGCAGAGGTGTATATATACTCAGAGGTTAGTGTTTTGCCTTTGGGGGCACACTCATTGGAAGAGTATTGGTGATTTGGCCAGGTGAGACTCTGGGTAACTGTTGGAGCCCCAAGGGCCCCCTGCCCCTTTCCAAATGCTGGTGCTTCTCTCTCTGGTAACTGTATGTATTACTACAGACAGATTGCTATGGCCTACCTACTGATTTGTGTTCTGTTTATATAATGTATGCTTGTAATTTCTGTTTGTATTCTCTCTGAAGTTTAGGGGGCTGGTTTTTTCCCCCCATGAATTAAGTATGCCTAATTAATCAAAGATTCCTTAGTACTGAGAAGTACTCCAAAACAAAGACAACAAAAGGTCCCGCTTTACCTGCCCTATTCAAACAAAGGCAAGACTCATTAAAAACACGTGACTGCTTTAGCATTCCAAATGAGAAGACAACAAAAAAGTCCCACCCTAATTACTGTAACAGCAATGAGATCGCCCACCTCCAAGGGTTGTTATGAGGATCAAATAAGTTTAGTTTTAAATGAGTTTTTATTCAAATCATCTGTTTTTTACATCATAGTTACCTCAAGTGTTCCTCCCTCCCCCTTGACAGAGAGCCGTCTCATATAGCAAATAACATTTCTAGAGAGGAAAGAAAAAATCATCCACAACTGACTGATACCTTGAAAAAGACCACTTATGTGTATAATGTGCAAACACCAGTGGACCTCCCATCTCTATGAAGAGTTGTGTTAGGGGTATCTTCTCATGTCTCTTCATTTGAGCCCTTCTCGATCTTTATAAATTTATTACATTTACTTTTGGTATTTTGGTGGGTAGTTGGTTTGTTTTTTTTTTTTTCCATTTACATTGTTGTAGTTACTGTGTATGTTATTTTCTTGGCTCTGCTTACTTGACTCTTCATATAGATTTTTCCAAGCTTCTCTGTACTCATCACACACATCATTTCTTACAGTATAATAACATTCCATTCTATTCATGTGCCACATTTGTTTAGCCATTCCCAAATCTTTGGGATCCACTTTGTTTTCAATTCTTTTTTTTTTTTAATCAGAAAAAGTGCTGCTTTAAGTATTTTGGTATACCTGGGTACTTTCTTCTTCTCAATGACTTCCTTGACCTAGTCATGGAATCTCTGATTTAAAGGCCATGATTATTTTAGCTACTTTATTTGCATAACTCCAAATTGCTTTCCAGAATGGTAGTACTACTTCACAGCTCCACCAACAATGCATTAGTGTGCCTATTCCATTAGTGAGGTTTAGGGGTGCTAGGGCCCCAAAATAGTGACATGCACGTCCTGCAGGAATGAATTCAACCTAAGCCTTCTTTCAGCCAAAGAAAAACAATGTTTATTAAAGATCCACCATATTGGGTAGACTCTTAAGGAATCCAAACATTTGTGATGCTTGTATTGACAAGTGGGCCAGAATGAGTCTGAGCCCCTTTATGGAGGCAAGATGGATCTTATATACAGAAAGACTATGGAAGGGATCTAGGGGTGGCCAAATAGTCTGGAGTGACTGGAGGAGGGGTCCAGGGAGATTCTTGATAGGACTGCCCAGTAGCCTGGGGTGCCTAGAGGTCAGGCCCAGGAACCAAGAGAATGGGATTTTGATAAGATCAAGGGTGGAAAGTAGCTGGAGGCAATCCAGAGGTAACAGAGACTTGGGCATAGATATAACGAAAAGCTTATAGCTTCAAGGGAATGCCAGATCAAGTGGGAAGATTCGAGGCAAGTTCAAGGGGGTTCCAGAGCCTGTACCCCATCACCATAACCCCTCTAACATCAACTATTGCCATTTTGGGGTCACTTTGGGGAATTTTCAGTGTATGAGGTGAAACCTTGGTGTTGTTTCGATTTGAATTTCTTTTACTATTAGTAATTTGGAGCATTTATGTGGTTGTGAATATTTTGCAATTCTTTTGAGCACCATTTATTCATTTACTTTGACTACTTATCTATTGAGGAATGGTTATTATACACATGCATACATACATACATATACACATATTAATTGTTTGTATATCATGGATACCAACCCCTTATAAGAGAAATTTGATATAAAGATTTTAGTCCATTTGACCATTTCCCTTCTTGTCCTTGGTGCATTAATGTTGTCTATGTAGAAGTTTTTCCAGTTTCAAGTAATCAAAGATATCTATATTATCTTTTGTACTTGCCTCTGTTTCTTGTTTGGTTAAGAATATATCTCCTACCAAACTAATAAAATTGTGCATGCTGTGCCTGGGAAATGAAATGTAGACTTATTCCCTAAAACTATCTACAATATCAATGCAGAAAAGTCAATTTTCAGAAAGTGGCATGCCCAATTAATCTTATACCAGTAATTCTTTTGGAATTATTTATACAGATGAATATTACATATAATTAAGTTGTGGGACTTAGACAATAAAAATATATTTTACATGACTTCCTCACCCCCACCCCTTGAAGTAGAAGACAGAGTGGGGATAGATTTTAACATAACAAGATTATGAAATACTGAGTTTCTTACAATTGCTTTTAAAAGAAAAGGTTCATCATAAACACATTACCCTGATTATACTACACTATGAGTTTATTTTAAAAGATGTTAATTTTAAAAAATGATATAATTTTACAAGTTGGTCCTACTAATATGAAATTATATAATTCCCAGGAGCATTACAAATATAGGTTAGTTTGCTAGTTATTTAAAATTCTTTCTTCTTCCTCTTCTTTTTTCCCTTTCTCAGTTTTTTTTTCCTATATAACTGTGCATAGTATGTTTTGATTATTATTTTTATTCATATGACTGTTGTGATTTCACCTTGTTTGCTATTTTTTATTTTTCTACTCTTTTCTTTGTAATTAGATAGCTAAGGAATGATCACTATTATTATTCTTTTCAAAGAACCAGCTTTTAGTTTTATTTATTATTATTCTATGTTCTTTTGTTTCCAATTTATCTATCTCCCCTCTAATTTTTAATATCTCCTCTTCTGTGCTTACTTTAGGATTATTTGTTGGCTTTCTAATTTTTAAAAATTCATATTCATTTCATTGTCTTTTTTTTTCCTATTTTGTTAATGTATGTTTGCTGGGATATGATTTTCCCCCGAAGACTGCTTTAACTTCATCCCAGAGATTTTGATATGTTGTTTCATCATTGTCATTTTCTTTTACATAGTTATTAATTGCTTCTATAATTTGTTCTTTTATTCACTCATTATCTAGGATTTCATTGTTAAGTCTCCATTTAGATATGTATCTTTTTTTTTGGTAGTCCCTAAATTAATTTCTGTTTTTAGTGCATCATCATCAATTTTTGTAAAAATCCTATGTGGTGCTGAAAAACATATATATATTCTTTTGCTGTCCCAGTTAGAAGATGTCATAAGTTTTTTTTAGCTCTTTTTTTTTTTACAGCAATCTATTCAATTCAATGCTCAATAACCAGTAAATATTTATTAAGCACCTACCACCCATCAGGCACTAAGTGCACAGTGCTAAGTACTGTGGATATATACATGAAAAAAGAAAGATAGTTCTTACCCTCAAGAAGCTTACACTCTAATGCAAGTGCGGGGAACCTGCAGCCACAGGGTCCTCAAGTGCAGCCTAAATGGCCTTGAGGCCACAGGTTCCCCACCTCTGGTCTAACAGATAAACAAAACAAATATTTCCCCTTTTATTTAGGTTAGAGTTATCCAAAATTAAGAGAGGAACCCTGAAATCTTCTGTCACTATTGTGTTACTGTCTTTTGTAGTTCAGATATTTCCTTTATGAATTTGGGAAGAATTTGAAGCTTATGAATAAATTAGTAATATTGATTTATTGTTTATGGTTTCTTTCAGCATAATGTAGTTTCCTTGCTTATTTCTATTTTTTGGCTGTTTGTTTTTTGCTTTGTCAGCATGTTTGCAACTCGTACTTTTTTGCTTTTATTTGATGCACAGTAAATTTTGTTTCCATTCCCTCAGTTTTTATTTTGTGTATGTTTTTATTTTTCAAATGTGTTTTTTGTAAGCAACTGACTGTAGAATTTTGTTTTCTTATCCAATCTGTCACTCTTTTTAATTTTATTGGATTATGAAATTATGAAAATTAGTTTTATATTTTCCTCTGTGTCATATTTTTTGAAGTTGTAATTCATCTGCTGTAAACAGTACTATATTCCTTCAGTTGCTTACTTTTACCTTTTTTAAGGTGGTCCTATTCCTACAGGATCTCTTCCCTTCAATCCTCATCCCTTCTTTTCGATTGTTACCTCTCTCCCTTTAGGGTTTTGCTTATTAGTTCCTTTCTTTCTCCTGCTTTTATCTGGTTATATACTTCTTCCTGTTCTTTTTTCCTCTTGGCCAAATAGATTTCCCCTTTCTCTCCTCCCCTTCCACTATTCCAGTTCATTAGTTTTTGAAACTTCATTTTTTTGTGCCCCTTTCCAAAAAGGATTTCTTTAGCTCTCTTCAGTATCATCCTCTTTCCGTCTCCTCTAAACTCTCATTCTCTATTTCATGATCCCTATAATTATCTAGTCTCTCTATATTCTCTGTATTAATCGTGCAATCAAAACTTTTGAAGTATTCATTTTAGATTCTTCCCTCTAGGCAGTTTCTGTTATTACCTTGTAAAGCTGGTCCCATGAATTTTCCTTTTCCATTTTGCCTAACTCCTGGAAATATGCTGATTATTGCAGGAGACAGGGAGGACACTGCCTCATGGTAGGACCCTTTCATTATCAGAGACCTGATTATTCTGCCCATGACTGATCTGTACCCTCTCCTCCTCTCCTAGTTATTCCCCCCACCAAGTCTCCCTCCTGGGTTAATGTTCTCCCCCTCTTCCAGGTCCTCATTTTCCCCAGGATTTCTAATTTGCGTGATTTGTTTAAGTAAGATGAGTGGACTTTTCAAGCACCAATTTTTCCAGACCACACTCAGAACAAAGTCCCTATTTCTCTTCACAGAACATTGCTCACTCATAGGAGCATTTATCAGTGGAATCCCTTTCTACTACCAAGGCAAAGTATCCTTCCTTTCCCCCTCTTTTCAATCTTGCACTTGATGGGGTTATGAGACATGGACTCCTTTGAAAGCAACCCAGTCCCTGAATTTTGCCATACATTTCAGCAGCCCAGATCACAGGTGCCTCCACCCAAGGCAACTGGCCCAGCCCAGCCTACTTTGATTACTTAATTACCTTACTTGCCCTTGGCCTACCCCAGACTACTTGCACATATCAGCTACTCCTTAGTCACTTCAAGATCCTTTCACTGTTGCACCTAGACTACCCCAGGCTATTTACCATTCCTTAATCGCATCCAGATCTTCTCACTGTCTTTTCTTGTATTTAAGTACCATTCTCACCCCCATTAAATCACTCAGATTCATTTAGAATCTAACCCACTTCTATTGGCATCACAAATAAACCTCCCTACTTTGACTGAAAGAAGGCTTGAGTGGTCAAATTCTTTCCAGGCAGACCTGCTCTATAACATTCCCTTTTGGTATTCCCAATACCCCAAACCACAACACACCCACCCCCTCATCTTCTTCACCCACTTCCCTGCAGGGGCTTCTCTTACTGACTGACACCATAAAGTTATTTTCCCCTCATTGCTATCCTTCCATTTGATGGAGGCACAATGGCACACGTTCCACTTAATCCCTTTTTTATGTGCACTCCCATGTTGTAATATGGTCCCTGGGGGGAGAAAAACACCATTGATTTATCCATAGGGAGGGTGTCATCAAGTTCTCTCTATAATGTCTCAGATCAACATCTCCACTATTTTCTCCACCTGACTTTCTCTTCACATCATCTCTTTTTGTACATTTAAAAATAAGTCTCTTATTGGTGTTTGTGGTGTCACTTTGTTGCTGTTGTTGTCTTTGGCTGCTGCTGTTATTTGCTTCTGTATTTCTGTTATTTGGGGTGCTTGAGTAGCAAATAATCTCTTCAGTTCTGGTTTTCTTTCTAAAAATATTTCCAATACCTCTTTATCATTGAACATATACATTTTTTTTCATTTATTTAAGCTCAGATTTTTAGGGTAGGTCACCCTGAGTGGTATCCTGAGCTCCATTGCTCCTAGGAACACATTATTCCATTCCCTCTTATGTTTTCTGGTGGGTGAAGAATAGTCTTATTATTTGAATTTCCTTTCTTTTGAATTGTAAACTGAACTATGAAATTTAACAACTATGTGTCTTGGAGTTTGCAGGCTTGGGCTTTTACTGGAGGCAATCTATGAATTCTTTCAATTTATATTTTATTTTCCATGTTCAGAAGCTCTGAGCAGTTTTTCTACTATTTCCTGCCCTATATATAGTATTAAGATTATTGTTCTGTCCTGTTCTTCTTTGAGATCTATGATGCTTAGGCTGTCACAGTATTCTGCTTTTGAGATTAGTATGTTTTGACTGCATAGTGAGCATATTTTATTTTAATGTTAAGAGAAATTAATATTATATGATTATATTAATAACTACATATTAATTTGTGATCTATCCTTTTCTTCCTCTTCATGTTAAGGTCCAGCTTCTGAAAAGGTCAGTCAGTCTCTGAAAGGCATGACTGATTGATGAGATTCTCCTAGCCCTCAAGGCATATGCTCCTTAGTCTCACCTAACTGTGAGACCTAATTTCTGTTTAGAGTATAAACAGAATCCAGCCAGGGTGAACCTTTGCCTGGGAGAAGAATCCCATCCCCCCCCCCCTCCCATTTCTTCCATTTGAGGGTAGAGCAACCCAGATGCCTTGAGGCTGGTGAATCTCATGAAGAGGAGCTGAAGACTTTTAGTCCCCCTCTTCATTAAATATCTTACAATCAATGTTGATTTTCACTTGGCAGGAAAATTCTTTTTCACAAAGGATTTGGGCATTTCAAGATGTCTCTTGGCATCTTTGGTTACCAAGAGAAAGCACCGACAATTTATTGGTTGCTGGCTAGCCTAATTGATAAATTAGTTATTAATTGTCCAGAAACCCTGTTTCTCAGGGTTTTTATTCATTACAATGTTACTGCCTTTTTTTTTTTTGCTTCTCTTTGTGAGAAACGTGGTTTTGGGGATCACTGGACTTCCTAGTCAGGGCCAAAGTCCTGAGGAAAAACCCTATGATAATCCTTAGGGAAGCCTGTACAGACCACAGGACTCCCAGAGGAAGACCAAGTGGTAGCCATCCCTTAATCTGTGGGGATCACAGGACACCCCAAGACAAGATCCAGGAGTAAGCCTGGCGAGCTTCCGCTGCCTGTTGCTTCCCTTCACTTGACCTTAGGAAAATCCATGTGATTTGCCCATTCCCACCCAAAGAACTCAAGACCAGAGTGGGCAGAGGAAGGCATTTTATTACGCTCCTTGAGAGAGCAGGTGCAGTGCTCATGGGAACACTCACACTGATACAGCTGCAGGAGCAGGGGTAACCATTCCCTCTACTCCTGCTAGAGTCATGGTTAGTTTACAGTCTTTGTTTTTACATAGTTTTCCTAGGTTATACAGTGTATATAAATAGGATAATAAGATACAGAGGCAAAAGTGAAGTTAATTAGATTTTCCTTGTCTTAGTTTAGGATTAAACTATATTCTTTTACTTCCCCTACATTCCCTCTTTAACATATGCAAATGATGTAAATCAGTAGGCCTGGATTCTTGACCAAGACCAGACCCTAGATAAGCCTGAACAGGTTCAAGTGGGTTTGGCCTCTCTAATTCCCCAGCTGCCTTCTCAAAAAGTACACACATGCATACAAGCCACTGACCTCTCACCTGACTGACCTTGAGGCCTGGTCTCTGCTAAAGCTGGGGTGGGGGAGGGCGGGGAAGCACACCTTTAGTTCTGTGGAAACAAAACTCCTCCTCCCATTTCTTACATTTTCTTGGTTGTCCTTCACGTCTACATATTTGTATTCCCAATCTATTGTTCTCTCTTTTGTTTCTTTGGTGATACTTGCCATCCCAGATTCCAGTTTTTCTATTCTGCCCATTGTGTTTGCTGTGCATGTCATAAATTTTGCTCTCATAATTCTCATTTCTCTTTTGAATCTCTCAGGAACAGTATATGATGGTTACATGTTCTCTTCAAATTCCATAGTCTCTGTCTCTTCAAGTGTTGGATCATTTTCCTTCATTTTTCAGTATTTTTAAGAATAGATACTTGGATTTGTTTACTGGATCTCAAGGCCATATTTCTTTCTGCTGTTAATTATTTCCATGTTAATTTATCTATTTATGTTCAAGTTCTTTGAGTTTTCTTTTTCTCGAGATCTTCGGTTGTTTTAGTCTTTCTCCCTCCACTTATTTTCCCTTATTACTTCCTTAGTCTATGACTTGCTCCCCTCAGATGGTCATGTCCTTCAAGTATGAATCTCAAAGCTTCTCAATTTCCTCTCACATTGGAACACCTGAGTGGACAGAACTGGCTCCAAGTTGGGCACTAAGTAATTTTCCTCAGGCTTAGTGGGGTGCCACACAGCCCCCACATACACTGTGTACTGTCTTGGTGTCTTGTGTCATTCCTTCTGTTCTTTGGGTCTCCTGTCCAGCATGGATAGGCAGTTCTATGCTGGTGTTAGAGGGGTGATTTTTGTAGTTTGGATCTAAGGCTCTGGGAGTATGGGGTGGATAGGATGTGCTGCTGAGCTCTATTTTAAGCCCAGATACTTATCCTGCCCCCTTTCCCTCTATTTCTAGTTCTTCTACAGAGGTCTTTTGTAGCACAGAACACTGCCCACTGGGGTGCTGGTAATGTGGCCCTAGTAATCTTCTGTAGTCTGGAATGCTGCAGTGGTATGCTAGATACCTATCCTGGCTGGAGCAGACTTCTGTAGTCTGGAGCTAGGATCTCTGTGGCATTGGACAGAGGGAGGGGAAATTGGGTGTGGGAGAGGGCTGCTGAGTGAACTCAGTATAGAAATGGTTTTATAGTTTTGTTTGCTGTGTGTGTGTGTGTGTGTGTGTGTGTGTGTTTTACCTGCTTTTGGATTTCAAGTATTCTAAATAATGGGAACAGCTGAAGTTCCTTTATCCTTTGTGCATAATTTGTATTTTGGAGAAGTTTAAAAGGTCAAGGGGATCAGGAAAAATCCCCACTTTTCCATGTTGTTTATCACATGAGATAATATTTGTAAAGTACTCAGCACAGTGCCTGGCACCTAGTAGATGTCATATAAATATTAGCTTTATTATCATTGTTATTATTTCATTAAATGTGACCCCTTTAATATAACTTTCATGTTTATCTCTATTGACAATATCTATTTATGACTATTATCTTATTTGTAATCATGATTGCAAATCATGCTTTATGGATTCAACTGAGCATAATAAATTTTATTTCACATTCATTTTTAACTCTGCGTTATGTCCACTTAAAGAAAAATTAGGTTCTGATGTGGTGGCAAATTTGATCCCTGGCTTCAGAATATGTGGGTTTTGATCTTGCCTCCTACTCTTATTAATTATGTGACCATGAATAAATTACCTTTTGAGCCTCAGTTTCCTCATCTGAAAAATGAGGATAATACCTGTAGCACTTATCAAACAGGGTTGTTACAAGCATCAAATAAGATTAGGGGTGTAAAGTGAGTTTCAAACCATAAGCATTGTATCAACATCAACTGTTATAAATTCACCTATAAATCCATCTAGATTATGTCCACTGCCCCCCCGCACCTCCCCCCCCCCGCCCCCGCCGCCATCACACACACGCTGGGAGAGCATTTATGGCTTGTTCAGTTTCTATTTGCAACCAGAGTGTTTAGGATGTCTATTTCCAGTTTTGTTAATTTGTATATTTTTGGTATGTATCTCCAGCTTCATATAAATTTCAAAGCTTTAGGGGGCATACAACTGACTATTAGTAATTTCTGATGTTACTCATTTTCTCTCTATTTTTTGTAGCTTTTTTCTTTTTTATCTTGACAATATGGTTTTTCTCTCTCATTTTGGATTAAGTTACATAGTTGTTATTTCTTTGTTAATTAAAAAAAAACAACGGTTTTTTGGTTTCATTTGTTCTACTTTAAAAGATTGCTCCTCTCCTTTGGTTTAAAAAAATTCTTTTTGTTTTGAAACTAACAGTTAGTTGGTTTTCTAGTATTTAAAACATCACAGTCTTATTAGTCCTCCATTTTTCACTTTTGTAAATATGTATTCAGAGAAATGATTTTATTTGAAAGACCACTTTACTCTTTTTGTATAAATTTTGTTATGTTGTCTCACTGGGACCATTCTCTTTTCTAATTAGTGCATGAATAAATGAATGAAAAAGTATTTATTAAGAACATTCTATGTACCCAAACAAAGATGAAAGTAGAGACTGTTCTTGCCCTCTTGAAGCTTATATTCTAATGGGGGTAAAGGGCACATGGCATATTGGGAGATTGAGAAGAGTACTTTGGTCCAGAAACTTGGGAGGATGGTGAGTGGGGTCACAGGGAAGTAGCTTGCCATACCTTATACAAGAACAGTAGCAGATTTAATTTGATAATAGTTCATGATTCCAGAATTGGGGCTGGGGTTGGGGGACGGAAGAAGTAGAAAGAGAGGAGATAAGGAAGTAAATCATGGCTGGAGCTTTCCTCAAACGGTTTTTACCAATTAGGAAAATGGATCCTTAGGGCAGAATTTCTTCTAGGGTGACTGGGTATGCTCTCCCAGGCAGTTCTAGTGGAGGATGTGGAGAAGATGGCTTGAGAGGAGGCAGTGAGTCTTCTGATTTTATGATTTGTTACTTGACCCCCATGTTCTTTAGGATATTTTATTTAGTCTTTACTTATTTTCACATTTTGATAAAATTTCCAGTTTATTATTTTCATTGCATAATGATATAGAAAATTGTAATATTTTTAACTTTCTGCATTATTTATAGATTATTTATTCTCAGCTTTTCAAAAGATGCTGTTAATCCCTAAAAATGAAGCTATTTAAAAAAAAATTCCCATCCTAATTACTTAGGTTTGTTACATCTAGTTTCTCCCATTTTATGCTAAGATCCATAATCTTCATCTCTCTTTCTGTTAGATTTCTCATGTTCTGAGACACATTAAACTACCTACATTTGCTTTTTTACCTAGATCCAGCACATAGCACAATGTCTAGCACATAGCAGATGTTTAATAAGCTTATTGTGTACAATGGTTCTGGTTCTGCTCACTTCACTTTGCTTCAGTTTATGTAAGTCTTCCCAGGTTTTTCTGAAGTCACCCTTCTCATCATTTCTTATAGCACAATAATATTCCAGTGTGACTGCTTTCTAATGGTATCATATGGGTTAATCTACATTTAGTGTTTTCTCCTCAATACTTAGTTTTCTTATATGATTTCCTAGGTTTTGAATTTTATCGTGTTTTTCTGTGAGTTCAATAATCTTGGTGGTCATCTTGCTGAGTTCTAACTTCAAGGTAAGTTACTTTGGTTTGTAAAGAACTCCAATGTTCTTGCAATTTTGCTTGTCTTGATTTTACTTTGAGATTTTTTTTTTGTTCCATATGTACTAACTATTGCTATATATTTTTGTGTTGTTATGCTCTATCTCTATTTTTCAACATTCACTACATTATTAATATTTTCACATTTGTTCTAAATAACCGATTCCTTTGGTTGTCTTTTAAATTTTTTTTTAAAGAGCTCTAATTTCCCTCCTAAGCTCTTCTTTTAATCATTTCAATAATCTTACTCATTCTGGGAGATTTTCTGCTTTTCCCATTGTCATTTTGGAGATCCTACCTGTTGTTATTTCAATATCTTTCCTTTCTTCTGGAAATTTCTCCTCACTTTATTTTAGCCCTAATTCATTGTAATACAGAGTAGAAGAAAGGTAGCCTTGGAGGATGAGTTACTAGAAGCTGTAGTGGTCTGAAACGGCCTCCTGAAAGAAGTAATGCTTGTTCTAATTTTAAAGGAAGCCAGTCAGAAGTTCTGTTTCTATCAAAGGCAATGTAGTTCTTCCAACTTCGAAGTTTGCAATACCAGGGTTATCCTGGACTCTTCCCTCTTATTCATCCTAGTTGCCACTCCTTTAGTTGTCAAATATTACCTCTATAATATCTCTCCCATCTGATCCCTCTCTCCATTCACGAAGCTAGTTTTGGCCCTAATAATTTTGTGCCTGGACTATAACAATGACCTCCTAATTGAATCCTTTGTCTCAAGTCTTTCTTTCTCTTGTTTTCTTTCTTTCTTTTCTTTCCTTCTTTCTTTTTCCTTCCTTCCTTGCTTCCTTCATTTCTTCCCCTCTTCTTCCTTCCTTCCCTCCCTCCCTTCCTTCCTCCTTCCCTCTCTCTCTTGCTTTCTTTCTTTCTTTCTTTCTTTCTTTCTTTCTTTCTTTCTTTCCCTTCCTTCCTTCCTTCTATCTTTCCTTCCTTCCTTCCTCCCTTCCTTCTTTCCTTCTTTCCTTCCTTCCTTCCTTCCTTCCTTTTTTCTTTCTTTCTTTCTTTCTTTCTTTCTTTCTTTCCTTCTTTCTTTCTTTCTTTCTTTCTCTCTCTTTCCTTCTTTCTTTCTCTTTCCTTCTTTCTTTCTTTCCTTCTCTCTTTCTTTCCTTCCTTCTTTCTTTCCTTCCTTCTTCCTTCCTTCCTTCCTTCCTTCCTTTCTTTCTTTCTTTCTTTCTTTCTTTCTTTCTTTCTTTCTTTCTTTCTTTCTTTCTTTCTTTCTTTCTTTCTCTCTCTCTCTCTCTCTCTCTTTCTTTCTTTCTTTCTTTCTTTCTTTCTTTCTTTCTTTCTTTCTTTCTTTCTTTCTTCTCAGTGCTTAATATAGTAAATGCCCATGCTGATTGAATGATTGATCAGTTGTAAGGCGATGAAGGGTATCTCCCCTAGATCCTATGACTTTAGCTGAGCTTCCTCATTCTCCCCATTTTATGTTTGTGAAGACTTTTTAGCTGTACCTTTTTATATTTATTTCTATTAAATTATACACACACATACATACACACACACACACATGCTTTGACTTATTCTTGCCTGTTGAGATATCTTTTTTTTTCATTCTATCATCTAACATTTTAGCTTTTCTATTCCTCCATCCTATTCATTGATAAGAATCTTGAATAGAACAGGTCCAAGGATAGATGCGTGGAGTTAACATCAAATAGTAGTGGGCATAGATGGGAGAAGAACTATAATGAAGGGATTTTGCACCAAAGGTGAATATTGTAAGAACAAAGAGAACTCCAGTTGTATGGTAGAAAGACAGAGAGGTATAGACATTTTTCTGTAGGGTAAAGCCAAAGGCCCTGTGTCACAGTTGATACTTAGTTGCCTGAGTTGGGAAACAAAGAATCACATAAGAATGTCTACCCTAAGGTAAAGTGAGATCTCCAACAGAGACACAGCTTCAACTTTCAGGAAATACAGTTAAAAAATAAAATTAAGCCTCAGAATTCCAAATAGCTGGCTGTGGCCTTGCTGTGTGTTCTAAAAAGTGTTGTATTAGGGGAAAAGAATATCCTCCTGGCAATGAAAACTTCTTCTAGCCAAATCTTTGTAAGAAACAGGTAGATCTTTCCTTGAGGAAAAGAAGCTAGGAAGATTTTTTTTCCTCTTCACTAGTTTAACTAGTTTCCTAGTTTTTTTCCTAGTTTTTTTTCCCTTAGTTTTACTAGTTGGATGTGTTTAGAGTTTATACTTTCTACTGGAGGCAGATCAAGAAAAATGACCACTACAACCACAGCAATAACCTCAGACACTATGGCCTTTAAACTGAAAGAGCTCTCTCTTTCCATGAGAAAAAGGTAAAGATAATAGCTAAAGATAATAAATGAAGCCAGAAGCTGGAAGCATAAAAACCTACACAACCACATATATAGTGAAGCAATGCCCAGCAGAAGCCACAATAACAAGGGGGCCAATGAAATAACACCAAGCAACAGCCACCCCAAATCAGGAGAAACAATGGTCAAAAGAAATTATCTGGCAAAGACTATACATGTAGTAAAGACCATTTGTCCAGCAGAAACTATGAATTCTATAGAAATTACTTGCTACATGAGATTATAGGCAATCAGACCAGAGAGTAGTAGACAGATGATATCATGTGAAGACACTAGGGATATTGTGTATCAGAGACTATATTGCTGCCCTCCCATTTGTGTGCCTTGGAAATACAGACATTCCCTCTGTGTGTGCCCCTGCTTCTGTCTACTCATCCTACTAATGATATGTTTATTTGAAGGTCACACTATGACCTATGTTTCTGAGAAAAGTATTTATTATTACTTTTCTTGCCACATTATTCCATGAAATGGCCTTTCCTTGAACTAATCATATTCCCTGGCTGACTAGTAAAGGTAAGCACACCAGTAGGGGCTCATGATTTATGGTTTTGCTTGGATACAGTTCCATAGAGTATCTTGATACAGGAATAGACTTATTGGTGAATCCACATGGATCTGGGTGTGCTCCCAGGTGCTACAGTACCATTTGGTCTCTCTCTAAGCCAAATGATAGCGTATTTGTTTGATAACTTGTTTGCTTTTTAATTGCTCACATCATTTATTTAGTATTTCATAAACAGGCCCCCAGTAAGACTGCGCTTGTTTAAATAATGGTGTCTAGAAATCAGTGCTGATAAAATACAAGAATAGCTTGAATAAATAGATTTCATTCTTATATAACAAGTGATTAGCTTGGTGACCCTTGCTACATCATTTATTAGTAGCTAAATTATTAATAGTATCAGTAATAAAAATAATACTACTCCAACAGCTATTATAAGAATATATTGAAGAATTTATCTCCTAGGAATGTCCATTACCATTTAACCACCAAGTAGCATTTATAGCCATTTGATGGGGAGTGACACACATACTGGAAGTTTTGTGTTATTCAAAAGTTGGAAGTGCTAACTGTATCTTCTCTATAGTTACCAAAGAATCCATTACCTGCTATTCCTCAGCTTTCTCTCTCTACAGGCCCGGACTGGTTCACTGTCAAGGAGTGTACGGATTAGTGGATCTATCCAACTGTATTCTAGGAAGTGTTAGTCATGTGAGTTTAACAAATTGTTGTCTGCTTTATATAAAAAATGGTCAAAGATGCTGGGATAACACATTCTCCATTTAATTTCCTTATGCTCTATCCAATCAGTTGCCAAGCCATGCTGTTTCTACCTTGACAACACATCTTATATCTGATCCCTTTTCTCTTCACTGAGTCATCATGTTAGTTTAGGCCAGGGGTATGCTGAAGCAAATGATACATATCAGGGCTTGATTTTTTGATTATATAGACTAAAGGAAGTAACAGGAAAGTATTAACAATGCAGATTAAGCTTTGGAAGTTTGTCACGAACATTTTTTTCTGGAAAGCTGGTTGTTAAACATTTATCAGCACACCCATGGTTTAGGCCTTCATCACCTGTCCCCCATATTACTTCATTAGCCTATTAATTAATCTTGTTTCAAGTTTATTTACTCCAATCTATCCTCCACACAACTGTCAACGTGATTTTCCTGAAGTATGAATCTGATAGTTACTTCCCTATTCAATAAACTCCAGTGGTTCCATATTGCTTTTAGATTGATCTCTGTTTAGCTTTTAAAACCCTTCACAAGATGACCCCAGCCCATTTTTGTGGGTTCACTCTATATAACTCTCTATTTCATACTATGCAAGTCAGCCAAGTTAGTCTTTTCTCTGTTTTTCACACATGGTGCTCCATTTCTCATCTTTGTGTCTTTACATTGTCTGTCCCCATACCTGCAACATATTTTCTCCTCACTTCCACTTCACAGGGTTCCTCTCTGCCTTCAAGACATAGCTCAAGCACCATTGTATACATGGAGTCTTTCAGATTCCCTCAACTACTAGTGTCCTCCCTCACTAATTACTTTGTATGGATTTGTTCATATTTATTCTGCATGTGTATATATATATACACATATATATACATATGTATATATATATACACATACACACATATGTAAAATGTGTATATTTCTGTATACACACGTATATATATATATTTGTATGCATATATACATGCGTTTGAATTTATTTCCCCATTGGAAGATACTCTCCTTGATAGTAGGGATTGTTTCATTCTTTATATTCGTATCTTCAGTGCCTAACACAGTGACTGGTATACAGTAGTTGCTTAATAAATGCTTGTTGATTGGCTGATTGAGTATGATTGAGCCAAAAAAAATCGTAATAAAGCAATGGAACCTCTTTTAAGTGACTACAAATGTGTCATTTACTTAGATTCCAAGTCCCCAAACATAAACAGTGACCCAGAAGTTCCAGGAATTGCTTGGTTTGTGTTGGTCTAGTTCCCCTCTACTGTATCACTGTAGTTGAGGAATAGAGCCCCTATGGAACATTTGATTCACACTTCCAGTAAGATGGGTGGTCAGAAGCAAAGACAGAAACTCTAGACCTGGGACTAATGGCAAGGGAACATAGAATTCATGGAACTTGGGGTCCAAGTGCAAAATGGAGACTGGGAAGGTTCATGCTTTCCTTTGTCTCTCCGGGCTGGGAGTTGGCTGGGATTTTCTGGCTGCTTCTGGCCTGAGCTAGAATCTTGCAGATCAGGGTGACTGACTGGACTTAGTAGTCAAGCTGGGCAAAAAAGTAGTGCCACTATTAATGGTCTTCAGGTCCCTCCAACCTTGAGTACCTTACTTCTCTGCCACAGTGGCATCTCTCCCCTGATTTCTTATTGTGTCCCTCAGGAAAATCCTAAATTGTGCAGCAGGAAAGGGGAAGGACAGGCAAAGTGAGACAGGTGCTACATCTATAATGTATGATACAGAAATCAGCTATTTGAAGAAAGGTCATTTATAGCTCCCCTTCCTCCCAAGAAAAGCCCCTCTCATCTTAGCAATAAGACTGTAATAAGGAGCTCTCTGTTGTTTTGTAGCCAGCTAATTTTTCCTCATTCTCTTCCCATCATTTCTCCTCCTTTTAAATGAGAAAGCTTTGACCCAAATTTTCCCAAGTCAAAATGCATTCTAGTTCAGCCTCTTGCTCCTTGCCCTTCCCCTATAATTCAGGGTCAGACTTCTCAACCAGTCTCCATTGATCTATTCAGCATCATTACTGGGTACCAGGAAGATGGCATGTAATTGAATTGGTATCTTTGCTGTCACCATCAATTTATGCAGGGAAAGGGACTGAAGAAACACAAAAGGCAGAAACCATAATTGAATCTGGTAAGAGATAGTTGAGATTTTCAGAGTATGGAGAGTAGTGTGTGTGTGTGTGTGTATGTATGTGTGTGTGTGTGTGTGTGTGTGTGTGTACATGAAAAGGAGGACAGAGAGAATAAATAAAATTAATTATCCCTAAGGGAATAGGTGAGCCAAAGAGGCAAAATTCTGAGTCACAATGAATATCCAGGAACTTACAAAAGTTAGCCTCTTCCTGGCATCTCTTCAATTGTTTTTCTAGTCCAGTGGAAAGATGCCTGGGTAAATGCAAAGTCAGGAACACTGAACTCTCTACCTAAATGACTAGTTCTGTTAACCTTGGACAAATGACTTAATTTTCCTGAGTCTCAGGTCCCTCAGAAATGCCAGTTAAATCCAATCGAATCTGTAAAGTGAGGATGATTGTAACTGACCTACCTGTCTCACTATGTTGTTGTGAGGATCAAAGGAGATAATAAATTTAATATCTTCCAAATATTGCTTGAAAAAGTACTTTGAAAAGCATAAAATGCTGTACAAATGCAGATACTATTATTATTGTCATCAGTGCTTCTGAACTGACTGGTAAAAGCTGCTGATCCATTACGGGAAAACACCATAGACAAATGGCTGGGAGCAAATCACATTCACTTAACTTGAAACCCCTCAATTATGCTGCAATATCACGATGAGGCCTTTAAAGCTGTTGGGAAATTCAGAAGCTGAGATTTGAATAGAAGGCTTAAATTTCTTCCCCAAAATGTTAGATCAACTTCCTTCTTGGCAATTTTAGTTCTGGAAGTTAAGACGAATCCTATTTTATCATTGTCATCTTCTTCCTGTGTTTATTATAAAGTCTAACCTTGTAACCCTGCTAATTAAACGTTATTTTAGGGTGACTTTGATGAGGTGGTCACATGATTACACAAGAGCTGACAGTAAAAAAGAAGAAGGCCAACCATCTCATTTCTCCTTCACCTTTTTCTCTTCCAACTCAGCAATTTTCTCTTTCACTGTCTTCCCTTTTCCAAAGTCTGGTGTATTTCATTATATTCCAAGAGTTCATTTAATGGTTCTACTTCAGTACTGCCCTCAATTAGTCATTTAACAGGAGTGGTAGGAGCTGCTTATGTGATCCCTGTCACTCGCCTAATGCACATGCGTTTCTCTGTGTGCAAGCAAGGCCTAAAGGGACAACTGGCTAAAGCCTCCCCTCTGTGCTTCCCTGTCTGAAATGCTGGCAGCTAGATTAACAGCTGGAAGTTATCAATCCACCAGAGAGAGGCCTGGATGTGGATGAACTCCTTTGAGATTCTATCTTTGAATTACAGACTCTTAGAGCTGGAAGGAACCTTAGAACTCATTTTATTCAATCCCTCCCTCCTCTTCCTCCCCCTTCACCCATTTTACACACAAAGAACCGGAGAGTCAGAAAAGTAGTTATAATATCATCTAGTGTCAGAGTCTGGATTCAAATAAGACTCCTACTTTTTAGACCTAGAGGTAGCTGGTGGCTCAGTGCATAGAGTTCTGGCCTGGAGTCAGGAAGACCTGAGTTCAGATGCAGCCTCAGACACTTACAAGTTGTGTGACCCTGAGCAAGCCACTTAAGCTCTCTGTTTGCCTTAATCCATTGGGGAAAGAAATGGCAAACCAATTTGGTATTCTTGCCAAGAAAACCTTATATGGAATCATGAAGAGTTTGACAAGACAGAACAATTTATAGACTAGTTGTCTTTATAGGGAGCAGTTAAGTGATTTCAAATCTAGCTTCAGATGCCTGCTAGCTGTGTGAACCTGGGCAAGTCACTTAACTCTGTTTGTCTCAGTTTCCTCAACTGCAAAATGAGCTGGAAAAGTTAATGGCAAACCACTCCAGTATCTTTGCCAAAAAAACCCCATGTGGGGTTATGAATAGTTAGACACAACTGAAATGACCAGACAACACAAGTCTTTATAGGATCATAGTTTTAAAGCTAGAAGGCACCTTTAAGACTATTAAGCCTACCCCTGTAATTTATAAGAAACAGTTAATCAACAATCATTTATTGTTTTCTCCCTGCCATGCACTAAACCAGGGATATAAAGACAAAAGAAAAAGAGTTCTTGCCCTCAAGGAGCTTACATTCTAATTTGGGAGCCAGCTTGTCAATATGTAGGTAAATAAACATTGCAAATAAAAGGTAACCTTGGTGAGTTGTGGTGAGTTGAGGGGGCAGGGAGAAGGCCTCCAACAGAAAGTGGTACTTGAACTGAGTCTTGAGAACCATCTGGGGATTTAAGAGATGGAGTTTTCAAAGGAGAATATTCCAAGCTTAGGGGATAGTCTATCGGATAGACGATGCAAAATGAGCTGAAGACCTGATAGGTTCCAATTAGGAAACTGAGGTTTACAGAGGTTGTGATTTACCCACAGTTACACAGGGAGTAAATAGCAAAGATGTGATGCCAGAACGTGAACCGAAGTCCCCGATTCCAAATTCAGTGTTGTACCAAATCTCACTGATGTTGGGGGAAAAAAACCGCAAAAAACCACATAAAGTCTGTTATTGCAGTATTGGTCCTTAAAGAGAATTAAATGTTTGTGGTAAATCTCCGACAAAAGAGTCCCAGGGTTCTTATAAAGGTTACAGGAATCCTACCTAGGCTGTTGATAGTGCAAGAGAGATATATTCCAGCAGATAAAAAAAATAAAGGGTAAGTTTTATTGCCACAATATGGATTTTTTTTCCCCGTTGAGCAGCTCTTTTTATTTCATTCTCTAGATTTATAATTTACCAGATTCTTGCTAGTAAGAGCTCACACCTGTATAACACATGGCAAATTAGAAAAGCTCTTTCTTCTACACTGTATTGTCCAAGTGTTATTCCCATTTTATAGATAAGAACACTAGATCTCAGTGAGATTAAATGATTTATACTGGTTCACAGGATACGAAGTGGGAGAGTTAGGCCTGGAACCCAAATTCAGTTCTCTTTCTACTGAAATGTCTGGTGTGATTGAAGTTGAAATGTTGGTGGCCGGCTACATCATCTCCATGACCCAAGGCACCTGGTCCATTGCATCATGTTTCATGTATTTAAGCTTTGTGTTAATGGGCCCTCTTGAGTTTTCTGAGGTCGTAGTAATTTAATGTGAGTGATGAATTCTTGAACCAATCAGCAGGAGCAGAAGGCAGGAGTCCTTGGAGTTTTTGATTCCCAGAACAGGTGGTCCAAATAGACAATTAATTTCAACAATTCAGCTCGCTTTTATTAAGTGATTATTGTGTGTAGAGCATCATGCTAGGGGCTGGGTGGGTCACATCTGATGCATTCTCTGACTTCATGGAGCTTGCTATCCAGTAGCAGATTGTTTATTCAAGCACAGCTCTAATAAAAGATGCCATGCTAAGAGAAGGAAAGCAAAGTGCTTGGTAGGGTTCACAAGGGGCAGAAGGTCTTTACCAACTGAAGAGACCAAAAGAAGGCATGGTAGAGGAGCTGATATTTGAAGTGTCATTGGAGGATGGTCATGAATTCAGCAGACAGAGAGGGAGGAAGGAAGATCTAAGCATAGGGAATAACTCAAGCAAGATCATGGCAGTGGGAAATTACAGACTGTATATGTAGGATGTTATCTGCACTTGCTTTTGGAGAGTAAACATTGTAAGATTTCACACTTGCAACACATTTCTTGGCATGGTGGAAAAAGCGCTGACTAAGAATCAGTTATTTTTTTTTTCATTTAATGTTGGGGCCTTGAGCAGTTTCTTCTCCTTCCTCAGACTTAGTTTCCTTGTGAGTTAATTAGGATAATAAGATGTTACTACCTACCTTAAGGGACAGCTTGGTGGTGAAGTAGAAGATTGTTCTTCATGAGTTCAAATCTGGCCTCAGACACTTACGAGGTATGTGACCCTGGGGAAGTCACTTAACTCTGTTTTCCTCAGTTTTCTCATCTGTAAAATAAACTAGAGAAGGAAATGGGAAACTGCTCCAGCATCTTTGCCAAGAAAACTGCAAATAGGGTCACAAAGAGTTGGACATGACTGAAGCAATTGGACAGCAACAACAACCCACCTCACTGACAGTTTTGACAATCTGATGGGAACATTTACACAAAAGGGCTCTGAAAAATGTGAAGCAGTATAAACATTTTAGGCATCTGTGGGAGGGTTTTTTTTTTTTTTGAGAACCATTAGGGCTAAATTTTCTTCTGTGTAATTAAATGCTTCTTAGAAATCAGCCAAGCGATACACCCAATAAGTTCTATTACTGTTGTTTCGTCATTGCTTTCACAACGGGCAGTGTGAAAAATGCAGGTGCTATTTCTTAATCTATGAAACAATTTCTGGTGAATGGTGATGACTTATAAAAGTCCTTACCACATTCCTCACTGTAATCCTATGAGGTGGGAAATCCAAGCCATGTTATTATCATTTTATTTTACTTATTTTCATTTTTTATATAATTTTATTTTTCCTTCAATCATACGTTGCTACCATTATAAAGAAGAAGCCGAAGTCCAGAGAACTGAAGTGACTCAACCAGGGTAAAACAACTATTCAATATTAGTCAAGTTTAGAAGGAGCCAATACAGGAATTTGTTTTGTTTGACCATAAATATTTGGAACAGTTTTGCTTTCTTTTTCAGCTACGTGGCCCAGTGGATAAAGTGCTGAACCAGGTGTCAGGAACACTTGAGTTCAAATCCAGCCTCAACTAGCTATGTGACCCTGGGCAAGTCATCTAAAACACTGTCTGCCTCAGTTTCCTTATCTGCAAAATGTGGATAATAATAGCACTTACCTCCCAGAGTTGTTAAGGATAAAATGGTTGAAAGGAATTAAAAAGTGGTTGGAGATAGAATGAGATAATAGTCCTGAAGCACTTTGAAAATCTAAACAAATATGAATGCTACCTGACGTAACCCATCAGGTTGTGAGCTTCTTAAAGTTAGGGACTGTCTTTTTCCTCTTTTTAAGAGTATACACAGTTTCCTTAGCACAGTGCCAGGAACATAGTTGACACTAAATAAATGTTTATTGATTGATTTTTCAGTGGGGAGGGGAAGAGAGATAGAAAGAAGATAGATCTGCATGAAAATAAAATAAAATAAAACTCAATTTAAAAGTATCAGTTTGTAGTTTTTAAACCTAACACCACTAACTCGAAGATGGCTGTTCTTCACTTATTTACTTATCCATTCAACAAATAGCTACTGAGAATTTAATCATTATTGTTCAACTGTGTCCAACTGTAGATAACGGGAAATGAGGGCATGTTGGCTGAAGAGTTCAAGGATATCGGAGAGCTTGTTGAGAACACAGTAGGGATTGCAAAGGCCATTGAACACCGGTCTGGGAGATAGACCGCCACGGTATGAGTAGGCCTGGGTAACTCTTGTCATTATACCCTGCTATTGGTAGACTTGATGTATTTTCTCATTGATTCTTTTTTGGGGGTGGGGTGGGGGAGGCAGGGCCATTGGGGTTAAGTGACTTGCCCAAGGTCACACAGCTAGTAAGTGTGTCAAGTGTCTGAGGCTGGATCTGAACTCAGGTCCTTCAAAGTCCAGGGCTGGTGGCTGCCCCAACTTGAGTAGTTTCTGTCACTATGGTCCATCTGATGATGATGATGGTGATGATGATGATGATGATGATGATGATGATGGCAGTAATGATAAAAATCACAACAACATTTATATAGTGCTTACCTTGTGCCAAGTGCACTGTGCTAAACACATTAGAATCATTATCTTGATTTCTTCCTCACAACCACCCTGGGAGGTAGGTGCTATTATTATCCCCCATTTTACAAGTGAGGAAACTGAGGCAGAGGTTAAGTGACTTACCCAGGGTCACATAGCTAGTGAGAGTCCAGGTGGTACAGTGGATACAGCAATGGGCCTGGAGTCAGGAAGACCCGAGTTCAAGTCTGACCTCAGATACTAATGGTGTGACCCTGGACAAGTCACTTAACTCTGTTTGTCTCCATTTCCTCATTTGTAAAATGAGCTGGAGAAGGAAATGGCAAACCACTGCAGTATCTCTGTCAAGAAAACCCCAAATGGGGTCATGAAGAGTTGGACATGACTGAAACGACTAAACAAAAACAACAAATGTCTGGGGCTAGATTTGAACCCAGGTCTTCCACTTTATCCACTGCACCACCTAGCTGTAGTAGACATAGCCAATATCTTCAAATCCATAGGTATTGGAGACAGAAAGAACTGGCCACTGTTCCAGTTTTCACTCCAGAGGCAGCACGGTACAGTTGAAAGAACACTGAATTTGGAGTCAAAGGATTCAGGTTCAAATACTGGCTCTGCCATTCACAACCTGTGTGACCTTGAGCAAGTCATGACCTATTTAGACCTCAGTTTCCTCACCTGTAAAATTATAAGAATGGACTAGAAGGCCTCTGAGGTCCCTTCTAGATCAATGATTCGTCAGTCCTTGCCCACGTATAGAAGATGTGACAGTTTGGGGTTTAAGTTACATTCAGTTAATTCCCAACCAAATGAGAGTCTGAATAAAATATCCCTTTTAGGGAAACCATCACCTGTTTCTCATGCTAAACTAAACTGAAATCCAGGCCCTTTTCACACATTTCACAATTTCTACATTCTCCCTTTTTCCTTAGCAGCTATTTCTGGGAGGAGACAGATTATGAGCTCAGGCTGTCAATTGCATTCAGGTAATCCTATCAAGTACATGGATAGAGATAGAATGAGCACTCAGATTCTGCCAAGAAATCACTGTGTTGAAAAAAAAAAATCTGAGGTAGGAAAAGAGACAGCACTTGCAGGCCAATTCTTTATCTGCTTCTTGGGGATGTTTTCCAATTTCTTTTTCAGAGGCAGCATGGCAGCAGGCCATGTGACATAGCCAGGCCTAAAGGTTAGTTAAATGAGAGTAGGGCCTACTTATCCCTTGGAAATGGTGCTGACCACTCACAGCTGGATGAGGAATATGGTAGGATAACATTTTTGTGTTCTCAAACTCATTGGTTCTGTATTCTGTAAAGTTATTTTGTTTCTCTAAGCTGATAAAAAGTCCCAGGCCTTGTTCAAATTTTGACCATGCGATTTTTTAACCTGTGCATCCTTGGATAAATGGCTTTACTTCTCAGGGCTTCCATGCCAGGCTGGCATAGATCACCTCCAGCTCCTGAAACTCTGGACAAACAGAGCAGAATAGAAACAAACACCGTTCCAAAAGAGAGGTAACCAGGGAAAGACAAATCCCTCCCCTCTCACCAGTCCTTCATGGGACCCAGACTGGGTGCAGCAGATAGAAGGCCTCCAAAATATCATAGCTGAAAGAAGTAAAAAGAGGGCAAATGGCTCAGTCTTGCAAGTTTTAAAGATGCAATTGAAGGAGGCCACCCCTAACCTCACCCAGTGGACTCCACATTAGAACTGGGCATGTCCAGAAGCTCCCTACGTAGGTCTAACACTTCTATTTGGTAAGCCTTCAAGTATTTGAAAATAAGATTTATACCCTACCTTTGTCTTTTCGAGGGTCAACACCCCAATTTCCTTCAACCTTTTCTCCATTTGCAATTATCTTTGCACCCTCCTCTATGTAACACTGAGAACCCTTATTTCCATGACATCTATCTCTCTTCAATTTGATGTTAACATCCCCCTGTCTCTTCAACCTGATGCCAAGAGCCTGCTCTTAATTTTGTGCCCTGTAAGAGTTAGATATTGTTGTTTGAATTTCTCAGAGGTATGCCATTACTTCTAATAGTAAATATTATTTGTTTATGCAGAACATTGCAGGACTAAATAATGTTACAAATAAGTAATAATACCTTCCCCTTCTCCAGCCGGTAGATAGCTTTCAAGAGTTTCTGAGGCTAAGAGCTTGGCAGCCCAAGGCCAGTATGGGAATGGGCCTCTTCACACCCAGCTAGAGCAGTCCTCAGATGATGGACATGCCGTTCATCAGGCTAAGCTTGGTGGGATTTGTCAGTTTGCTCTCCTTTAGGATGGCCTTCCAGAATACAAGTTCCCCCCCAGACATGACATGATAAAGCATTGAAAAGGGACTTTTAGTGAAAGCACCAAAACCAAAATGAAGAATGTGTCTGTAACAGAGGGTTGAGAGTTTACTGGTGTCTTAGGATTTATAGTCACAGAGAAAAGCATTCCCTCTCAGCCCTGTTCTCAGACTTCTATTACACATCAAAAAAGGAAAATCTTTAATCATTGGCCATTTGATGAGTCTTATTGATTCTACCTCAAAAAAAGAAAAAAAGTCAAATCCTTCTCTCCACTCACACAGCCCCTACCCTAGTTCAGGCCCTGGTTGCCCCTTTCATGGACTATTGTAATCATCTCCTAATTGGTTTCTCTGACTAAAACCTCTCCTCATTCCAATCAATCCTCCACATAATTGCCGGAGCCTTCTGGGTATGCCACCCTTTTTTCAGTATGTTGTGATTCCCTCTCCTCCAGGGCTTCTCAACCATTTTTTGACATGGGCTCCTTTAGCAGTCTGGTGAAGCCTATGGATGGATCCCTTCTTAAAATAATGTTATAAATAATGAGTATAATAATAATAATAATAATAATCTTTTAAAGGCAAAAATATAATACGAAGTGTTATAAAAGAAAATCAATTTTATTGAAATTCAAATATCTAAATATTAAAAAAAATAGGTTCATGGACCATAGGTTAAGAAACACTAATCTAAAATCAAACAAAACTTCTGTTTGGCATTTAAGGCCCTTCAAAATCTTCACAGCATTCCTTTTCAGTCTTTTTAGTGATGGCTAGACTTATTACCCATTACTCCCCTTTAGGTGCTCTTTGGTCCAGCCAGACTGACCTTCTGGTTAGCCCTCACATAAAATATCTCATTTCCTTTCTCATGTTTTTGTACAGGCTGTCACCTCATGCTTGAAATCTACTTCTTTCTCATTGCCACCTCTGGGAATCCCTGGCTTCTTTCTTCACATGAGGCCTTTACTGATCCCCCATCCCTTAGTGCCTCTCCAGCCTGAAATCATCTTGTATTTACTTTGTACATATTTTGGATGTATGAGAGGTAGTGGTTGTTGTTGTGGTTCATCTTTCCTTCTCCAAGAGGACCAATGACATTGCGGAGATGATATCTGGCTTGCAAGTGCATTGGATTCAAGTGAGGCAGAGCTGCTCAAAGTCATTAGCCTCACTCTCTTCTCCAGAGTCTTTGGAGTCTGGTGTAGTGAGGCATAGTCGAAAGAGATTTGGCCTCCAAATAAGGAAAACCTGGGTTCAAATCATGTCATGATTCTATACTGTCTGCATGGTCTGAGAAAGTCATTTAATCTTTCAGTAACCCAGGCAAGTCTGTAAGACTGATTGATGAGAGGGTGTTGACCTTAGAAGATTTTCCTATAATAATGAAAACACAGACCTAGTCCAAAAAATATTTTAGATAATCATAAATATGCAGATATATTGTGGTCTAGTGGATAGAGGACCAGCCTCAGAACCAGGAAAATTTAGATTCAAATCCAGCTTGTGGATTCTAAACACATACTGGCTGTATGCTCCTCAGCAACTAGCTACGATTATAAATTGCAGAGAAAGTATGTATCTGCTTTGGTGGAGGGGTTTTTCTCCTCTGAGTGTTCTCTACACTATTGAAACTGCAGGTACAGCTTGCATATGGTTTCTCCCCATAGTCTGTGAGTCATGTTTTTATGACATTTTTTTCAGACATATTTTTATCTGCATATACCCAGTACCTACCATCCAGCACCCTACCTGGCCTATGGTAGGTGCTTAATAAATGCTTGTTGGTTGATTGATAGTCTCAGAAATAACCAGAGGTAACGGGCTATAGTTTCAATATGCATTTTTACACTTTGCCACTAAAATAGATATTTAAAATAAAAATACTACTCATGAATATGTATTAATAATAGCAATGCTTCTGTCTGGTAGGCTAGTCTTTCCTCCTTGATTAAATTAGTTTATTTCTTAAATGGCAGAAGGCACAGAGAGGTGTTTGGTGAATGCAGGAGAACATGGAATTAGTACTACTCCAGCTCCTTCTGGTAATCAAATTGGAACTGCAATCTTTCCCATCTCTCAGGGGATGTGGCAAAGAATAACATTTCATGGTTAATGTCCTACCCCCATCCCCCTCTCCTAGTGTCTCCTACTGACCCTTTCCCTTTCATCCTCCACCCAGCTGCCTGGCTAGCCTTTTCTTATTGAATTGGATTGCAAATTTATGAATGCCTCAGTGGAAGTGCATCCTGGCCCACCCCCACCTCCTTGGGGAAAGGCAAGAACCCTGAGGAAATGCAGTCAGCCCCAGTTAAGTGAAGCCTCTGATCAGATTAGCTCCCTCTCTAATAAGAATTTCCACGGGCTTCCCAGCTGCTCTCCAGCCCATTTCAGGCTGGGTCAGCATCGACAAGAGGGAAAGGCCTTTTGAGGCTCAGTGTGGGAAGTCATTTAGAAGCCTGTCCTTTCTTTGCAGTCCAGGATCAGGAGATTGCTGATGAGTTACGGTCTCCATTGCCACCTGCCTGTTTTGGAGTGGGAAGTCTTCAGATATAGTGGAAAAAGCGATGGCTTTGGAGAAAGAAGACCTGATGGTTACTACCTGTGTGACCTTGTCACACAGTCATCATCTCTAAAGTGAGGTGGTGGGAGTAGGAGGAGGATTGAATTTGATGGCCTATGTGGTCTTTTCCAGCTTTACAATCCTATGATGACATCCTTTCCTTTTTTTGTTTAGTCATTTCTGTCATGTCCAACTATTTGGGACCCCATTTGTTATCTATTTATTTATTTTTGGGGGCAAAGATACCAAATGGTTTGTTATTTTCTTTTCCAGCTCATTTTACAGATGAGGAACTGAGGTTAAGTGACTTGTCCAGGGTCACAGAGCTAGTAGGTGTCTGAAGCTGGCTGTAAACTCAGGAAGATGAGTCTTCCTGACTCCAGGCCTAGCACTCTATCCACTTTACTACCTGGCTATCTATTTTGGACATGGCTAATGTAGGTTGAAACTAATCAACATTCTTAATTTGGGTGGGGGATATCATCTGTTTCCAGTCAGAAATTCCATCACTATTTAAAGTCAATCAACCCATTTAATAGGTTATTAAGGCCAACAACTTGCTAGGTATTGTGCTAAAAATGGGCAGTACAGAGTTGAAAGTTGAAATAATCCTTGTCCTCAATGACTTTACATTCTTTTTTTGAAAAATTTATTTTTTATTTTTAGTTTACAACACTCAGTTCCATGAGTTTTTGAATTCCAAATTTTCTTTCCCTCCCTCTCCTCCCCCTCCCCCTGAAGATGGCATGTAATCCAAAACAGGTTCTACATATACCTTCACATTGGACTTATTTACGTAATAGTCCAGTTGTAAAGAAGAATTATAACCAATGTAATGAAACATGAGAAAGAAGAAATGAAATCAAAAAAGAAGGAAAAAGGAGAGCAAATAGTTTGCCTCAATATGCTTTCAGACTCCATAATTCTTTCTTAGGATGTACATGGCTCTTGGAGCTGTTTTTGAACCTTGCATTGATGAGAAGAGCCAAGTCTATCAAAGCTAGTCATCAGAGATACAGTATGTCTGTAATCATGTATAATGTTCTCCTGTTTCTGCTCCCCTCACAATGAGTTTACATGTTCTCTCTCTCTCTCTCTCTCTCTCTCACTCCCCGTCTCTCTCCACACATGCACACAAGATCTGGTCTTTCAAGTCTGAGCCAAATGATGAGGAAGATAATTGATAGAGTTACTTCTAGGAAGTATTTATATTCAGAATTTTCTTTCCGAAGTCACTGGACTTCACCCCAGTTATAACTGCCAAAATAGCTAAAACCATCTATGAAACAACATATGAGACAACTGAATCTTTCATTGTGACATTCACTAGAATGTCACCTCCTTGAGACGGCAACTTTTTTGTTTTTACTTTTTCAGTTTGCACATAGTAAGTGCTTAATAATTGCCTTTTCATTTATTTCATTCTTTCCAGTTGCCCCTGTAGAATCAGCCAGTAGTTTTGTGCTACCATCAGTGAAGCTGATATCAGGTTAATTGAATCTATAAAATTTTGCCAACTCTGTACTGACCTTGTTTTTTGGTTGCTCAATGCTTCCAGCTTGAACCTTCCTTCCCAGTGCTATGTAAGGGAAAGAGTCCTGGTTGTTGATTCTACAACAGACAGATGGATAGATACAAATGTACATATATATATATATATATATATATATATATATATATATATGTACAGGCATAACTTGGATATATTGTGAGTTTAGTTCTAGACTACTGCAATAAAGTGAGTCACAGGAATTTTTTGGTTTCTCAGTGCTTATAAAAGTTATCTTTATACTCTACTGTAGTCTATTAAGACTGCAATATATTATGTCTGAAAAAATAGCATATACACCTTAATTAAAAAATACTTTATTGTTCAAAAATGCTAAGCATCATCTGAGGCTTCAGTAAGTCATAATCTTTTTGCTGATGGAGAGTCTTGCCTTGATGTTGATGGTTGCTCACTGATCAGGATGGTGGCCTAAGCTTTTGGTCTATCTCAGGTTTTGATATGATCTTCCTCACCAAGGCTACTTATTTTTAGATTTTGATTTAACATAAGAGATGTGAGACTCTTCTTTCACTTGAACACTTAGAGGTCATTAACCTAATTTGAATATTGTGTGTCTCAGGGAATAGGAAGGTCTGAGGAAAGGGAGAGATGGATGGGGGAATGGCCGGTTGGTGGAGCAGTCAGAACACACATTTATCGATTAAGTTTGTTATCTCATTTGGGCGTGGTTCATGGTGCCCCAACACAATTAAAATAGTAATGTCAAAGATCACTGATCATAGATTACCATAACAGATATAATACTGATGAAAAAGTCTGAAATATTGTGGGAATTACCAAAATGTGACAGAGACATGACATGAGCACACACTGTTGGAAAAATGGCACCAATACACATGCTTGACACAGGGCTGCCACAAACCTTCAATCTGTAAAAAATGCAATATCTGTGAAACACAATAAGGTGAAGCACAATAAAATGAGGTATGCCTATACCCATGCATACATACAGCATTTATTATGTGCTCACTATGAGTCAGGTATTAAATGCTGGAAATATAAAAACAAACAAGCAAAATCAATCTCTACCCACAAGGATCTTACCATCTAATGGGGAACATAACACAACACATAAAAGGAAGCTCAAAAAGGAGTGTGTGTGTGTGGGGGGTGGGACACAAGGTGGAAAAGACTGGAGAGTTAGGAGCAGAGCCAGAAAATAAGTGAATGTGGATGGCCAGATGGCTTGGGCACTTCCTTATGTGGTGGTCCTGAGCAGGACCTCACCAGTAAGATGAAGTAGATGCAGGGGTAGAAGCATCCCCAGGCTGTGAAGGCTGCTGGAGGTGGAAGTAGAAAAGTTCATCAGAGGACATGGATTTAATTCCCACTTTTAAGGAGGTCTGTGTGACCCTGGGCAAGCCATTTGACCTCTTCAGTTGCCATATTTGTAAAATGAGAATGTTTGGTGTAGTTGGCATCAGATGTCCCTTTCAGTTTATAATCCATGAGCCTATGATCCCTGTTGTCCTCCAACGTGCAAGTCCTTTCCTCTGCTACACATTTTCGTTCATATTTCATATTTTGGTGTAAATCTATCATAGTTTTACTTCTCTTTAATCTCTCATTCTCTCTGCCTGACCTCCAGAACTCTGATCTATTGTCAACAAAATACTTTTTCCCCTAGAACTTCCTCTTGTATTCCTTCCATTTTTTTCCAACACCACTTTAAAACTAGTTTTACTCTACTGAGGTCTTAGCATTCCTCATCACCTCCTCCAATGTTGGTTACTTCTTCCCTCATAGCTCTCCTCCCTCCCTGTACTCCAGCTCTCAGGACCAGAAAGCAGTATCATCGTATTCCATATTCCCCACAGATAGGTACTTCAGATCTTTTCTCTTCCACCATTACTAATCAGTTTCTCCTTAGAAGTTCACCCCACTGCATCTCTCCCCTCCAGGCTTACCTTTGCTACTCCTATCTAATGCCTTTTAGAAGATTCTCCCATTTCCTCAATGATTTCAGAACTTAGTCTTTCTCTTTTCCTATCATCCTTGGTAATTTAGATATTCACATTAAAAACTTTGTTAAATCTCTAGCCTCTCAATGGCTTAACCTCCTCACCTCCCTACATATCCCTTTCCACTATGCTTTTTCTAGGTACAGGAGTTTTCATCCTCCAGTTCTGGGGTTCTTAACATTTTTTGTGCCTGGATCCCTTTCACAGTCTGGTGAAGCCAATGGACCCCTTCTCAGAAAAATATTTTTAAATGCATAAAATAAAACACACAGAATAACAAAGAAAGCCACTTATATTGAAATATAGTTATTAAATATATATAATATACATATACATGTATACACATACATATATTTCATACACCCCAGTTTAAGAACTTTTGGACTGGGTCATGTTATTATTTTTTTTGGCAGGGCAATTGGGGTTAAGTGACTTGCCCAAGGTCACACAGCTAGTACATGTGTCAAGTGTCTGAAGCCAGATTTGAACTCAGGTCCTCCTGACTCCAGGGCCAATGCTCTACTCACTGTGCCCTGGGTCATATTATTACTCAAAACTGCCTAGCCTCCAAGATCTGAGCTCTGAAATTCCCTTCTGATAATAATCACTTGTCCTTATAGCTCTCTCACATTCTCATTCCTGCTGATTTTGTTCTTTGCCTGGCAGTCTCTCAGTCCTTTCCTCTTCTCTGGCCTGTCATCCCTGTTCTGGCTTCAGTTTCCATCCTTCACTCTTTTACAAACCCTTAGGTCAGCCATTTCAGTCATATAGCACCCTCTGTCCTTGGATCCCTCATCTTTCTGACTGTGCAGTGATCCTATGCGGCCAATCTCTAACCTCTTCCTCATTACACTTGAGAGCAGGGACTGTTATTGCCATTTTTTGTATACTCAGGGCATAGCACAGTGCCTGACACATAGTACACACATAATAAATACTTGTTGATGACTTCTTTTGGTATTTATTTGGTATTATTTGGTATATATGGTAAAGGGTAACTTCTACCATATGACGTCTCCACTCCTTCTCCCAACATAGCAGAATGAATGTTGGACTTTGAGTCAGGTAGGACTAGATTCAAATTCCAACTTTGGCACTTAGTAACTCTATGACCAACAGGAAGTTACTTGACCTCTCAAAATCTCAGTCTCATCATCTGCAAAATGGGATAACATCACCTAGAATGCCTACCTCACAGGCATATTAAAAGGTGGAAAAGTGATAATGTATGTAGCAAGGACTTTGAGGTCATTGAAGTCTTAAACAAAATGACAGAAATTATTCTCTAGAACTGACAAAGTGCCTTGAATCGAATTGAATGAGTTGGAAGTATGGGGTTGGGGCAGGGAAGGAAAAACTGTAGAGAGGAAACTGTATTTGTGAAGCAATTCTTTTCTACCAGCATCAAACAAGTTGCTATAAATTGTTTACAAAGCAAGCAGAGCAGAGGAATTCCAGTTTACTTTTACTCTCTCTTTTTTCTAAACTTTCAGTTTTAATTCTGTAGCCTTCTTCCCTAATCTGAATAATCCCTTATGCTTAGTTAAAGTAAATCTTGGAAAAAGCCAAAATACTCAGACTATCAATCAACTAAATTATCAATAAGAAGTTATTAAGGCCGTTGTCAGGCACTGTCGAAGGACTGGATATGCAAAGGAGAGATAGATAGATAGATAGATAGAGACAGAGAGGGTGAAAGAAGTAGAGAGAGAGAGAGAGAGAGAGAGAGGAGAGACACAGACAGAGACACAGAGACAGAGGCACAGATAGAGATACAGACAGACAACAGACAGACAGAGACAAAGACAGTGAGAGACCCCAAGACAGAGGACAGAGAAAGAAACAGGCAGAGACAGAGAGAGACAGGGAAAGAATAAATATCAAAATAAGTCATCAACTAGCATTTATTGAATGTGTACTATGTCCCAGGCACTGTGCTAAGCCCTGAGTATACAAAAAAGGACAAAAACAGTCCTGCTCTCAAGTCTAATGAGGGAGACAACATGAAAACTACCATGTACAAACAAGGATCAGTTGTGGGTCTTCTCAGAGGGAAGGCATGGAGGATTGGGAAAGGTTCCTTGTAGAAGGTGGCATGTTAGCTGAGATTTGAAGGAAGTCAGGGATGCCAGGGGAAAGGGATAAGAGCTTTCCAGGCATGGCATAAGATCGTGAAGAAGAAGGGCACTGGTAACTGGTAGTTGAGGGGATCTTGAAAGGCTTGATCTGCATCTTGAAGGAAATCAAGAATTTTGTGAGGCATAGGAGAAGAAGGAGTGAATTCCAGAAATGGGAGACAGCCAGTGCCAAAGCACAAAGATGGGAGATAGAATGCTATATAGTTAAAATATTGGTTTGGCTGAACCATACAGTATGGAAAGGTGGTAATGTACAATGAGGCTAGAGCAGGCAGGGAAAGGTTAGCCAGGAATTTGGGCTGTATGCAAACCCCAGGTTGATCCAGTAGAGTCTACTGGAGATACTTCTTAAGTTATCCTGCAGGGATAACTTACAATCTAGGATTATTCTGACCAAACACACCTGTATGTTCATGTTAAAGCAAATCAAGTCAACAAACATTTATTAAGCACCTACTATATACAAGGCACCTTTGGATTCTCCGGAAAAAAAGGCAAAATACAGTCTATGCTTTAAAGAAGCTCACTGTCTAATGGGGGAGAAAATATCCAAACAATTAAGTACAACAAAAGCTATATATAAGATGAATTGGAAATAATCAACAGAAGAAAGACACTAGAGTTAAGGGGGAACAGGAAAGACTTCCTGTAGAAGGTGGGAGGTTTCTTGGGATTTGAAGGAAGCCAGAGAATGGCCTCAATTTTTTTCAGTGGAATATGAGGCAAGGTTCTCAACTGCAAGGGGGAGGGGAAGGAGCCATGGGGAGTTTGAGGAAGGATGAAAAGGTTTGGAAAAGTCACTCTAGTGAGTGGAATAGTGAGTTGATTGGAGTATAAAAGCATTGCTTTTCCACAATGAGGGTCCAGTTGAGGTTATGTAACATAAATATGTAGTGGTTCCAGTCAGCAAGTACTATGATTTTCTTCATCTTCATTAAGTAGCATGTGAGTAGGAACTAAGGCAGCAAATGGGAAGAGAGATCCAAGGCCGAGGCTTAGCAAGGTAAGAACATCAATAGGATAAGAGCACAAGGGACTTGAGAGAAGAGGACATTGTAGAGTTGAATCAGTTCACTTAAGGATCAAGATGAAAGTCTTGCAGTAGGGGGGCAGAGCCAAGATGGCTGGAAAGCAGGGACTTGTGTGAGAGCCCCCCGGCCCCCCCACCACCAGGTCACTCCAAAAACCTATAAAAATGGCTCTGAACAAATTCTAGAACTGCAGAATCCACAAAAGAGCAGAGGGAAGCAGGTTTCCAGCCCAGGACAGCCTGGATGGTCACTGGGTAAGGTCTATCGCAGGGAACTGGGAGCGGAGGGAGCAGACCCCAGAGTGAGCCACGCCTGGACCAACCAGACTGGGAGCCTGGTGAAACAGGCCCTAGCATCCAGAATCAGTGAGCTGTGGCAGTTACCAGACTTCTCAACCCACAAACAACAAAGACAACAGGGAAGAACTGCAGAACCTACTAAATAGCAGAGGGAAGCAGGGCTCCAGCCCAGGACAGCCTGGATGGTCACTGGGTAAGGTCTATCGCATGGAACTGGGAACAAAGTGGAGCAGAGCTCAGCATGGGCTGCTCATGGACCAACCAGACTGGGAGCTGGGCAGAACAGGCCACATTGCCCTGAATCAGTGAGCTGTGGCAGTTACCAGACTTGTCAACCCACAAACACCAAAGACAACAGAGAAGGTTAGTAGGAAAAGCTTCTGAGACAGAGTGAAAGGAGTTCGCAGGTCAGCCACTGCCCCGGGGGCAGCAAGGGTGGCACAGCTACAGAACCACAGCTGCAGTTGCTTCCAGCCCCAGGCCCACCTGGTGGGAGGAATTAAGTGGCAGGATCATAGTGGGAGTGCAGAGCCTGCTTAAGATGTGAGTCCAGTCTGGGTTGGCGGTTCTTGAGGGAGGAGAAGTGCTGGTATGGTAGAGCTGGCTGTATAGAAATAGCTCTGAAAACAACAGTGTATCCCCTCAAGCTTGGAACAAAGTACTCTCTACTCTACAAGCAGTCATACCCCGATGAAAAACTCAAGGGTCAAGTAGTTGGCTGGGAACACGGCCAGGGAGCAAAAACGGACTCAGATTCAGACTCAGACTTTGGAATCTTTCTTTGGTGACAAAGAAGACCAAAACATATAGCCAGAAGAAGTCAACAAAGTCAAAGAGCCTACATCAAAAGCCTCCAAGAAAAACATTAACTGGTCTCAGGCCATGGAAGAGCTCAAAAAGGATTTGGAAAAGCAAGTTAGAGAAGTAGAAGAAAAATTGGGAAGAGAAATGAGAGTGATGCAAGAAAATCATGAAAAACAAGTAAAGGACTGGCTAAAGGAAACCCAAAAAAATACTGAGGAAAACAACACCTTAAAAAATAGACTAACTCAAATGGCAAAATAGCTCCAAAAAGCCAATGAGGAGAAGAATGCCTTGAAAGGCAGAATTAGCCAAATGGAAAAGGAGGTCCAAAAGACCACTGAAGAAAATACTACCTTAAAAATTAGATTGGAGCAAGTGGAAGCTAGTGACTTTATTACAAATCAAGATATTATAAAACAGAACCAAAGGAATGAAAAAGTGGAAGACAATGTGAAATATCTCATTGGAAAAAACTACTGACCTGGAAAATAGATCCAGGAGAGAAAATTTAAAAATTATTAGACTATCTGAAAACCATGATAAAAAAAAAGAGCCTAGATATCATCTTTCAAGAAATTATCAAGGAAAACTACCCTGACATTCTAGAGCCAGAGGGTAAAATAGAAATTGAAAGAATCTACTTATTGCCTCTTGAAAAAGATCCCGAAAAGAAAACTAGAAATATTGTCACCAAATTCCAGAGCTCCCAGATCAAGGAGAAAATATTGTAAGCAGCCAGAAAGAAACAATTTGAGTATTGTGGAAACACAATCAGGATAACACAAGATCTAGCAGCTTCTACACTAAGGGATTGAAGGGCTTGGAATACACTATTCCAGAGGTCAATGGAGCTAGGATTAAAACCAAGAATCACCTACCCAGCAAAACTGAGTATCATGCTCCAATTCAAAATATGGATTTTCAATAAAATAGAGGACTTTCAAGCTTTCTTCATGAAAAGACCAGAGCTGAATAGAAAATTTGACTTTCAAACACAAGAATCAAGAGAAGCATAAAAGGTAAACAAGAAAGAGAAATCACAAGGGACTTACTAAAGTTGAACTCTTTTGTTTACATTTCTACATGGAAAGATGATGTATATGATTCATGAGACCTCAGTATTAGGGTAGCTGAAGGGAATGTACATAGATAGATAGATAGATAGATAGATAGATAGATAGATATAGATATATAGACAGAGGGCACAGGGTGAGTTGAAGATGAAGGGATGATATCTAAAAAAATAAAATCAAATTAAGGGATGAGAGAGGAATATATTGAGAGAGGGAGAAAGGGAGAGATAGAATAGGGTAAATTATCTTGCATAAAAGTGGCAAGAAAAAGCAGTTCTGTAGGAAGGGAAGAGGGGGCAGGTCAGGGGGGAATGAGTGAATCTTGCTCTCATTGGATTTGACCTGAGGAGGGAATAACATACACATTCAATTGAGTATCTTACCCAACAGGAAGGAAGGAAGAAGGAGATAAAAAAGGGGGGATGATAGAAGGGAGGGCAGATAGGGGGAAGAGGTAATCAAAAAACAAACACTTTTGAAAAGGGACAGGGTCAAGGGAGAAAATTGAATAAAGGAGGATAGGTTAGGAAAGAGCAAAATATAGTTAGTCTTTCACAACATGAGTATTGTAGAAGCGTTTTACGTAATGATAGACATGTGGCCTATGTTGAATTGCTTGCCTTCTTAGGGAGGATGGGTGGGGAGGGAAGAGGGGAGAGAATTTGGAACTCAAAGTTTTAAAAACAGATGTTCAAAAAAGTTTTTTCATGCAACTAGGAAATAAGATACACAGGCAATGGGGCATTGAAATTTATCTTGCCCTACAAGAAAGTAAGGGAAAAGGGGATGGGAGGGGAGTGGGGTGATAGAAGGGAGGGCCGACTGGGGAAAGGGGCAACCAGAATATATGCCATCTTGGAGTGGGCAGGAGGGTAGAAATGGGGAGAAAATTTGTAATTCAAACTCTTGTGAAAATCACTGCTGAAAACTAAATATATTAAATAAATTAAATAAATAAATTTTAAAAAAAGAAAGTCTTGCAGTAGTCAGTGCAGGAGTCATGGTATATTAGCAACTACACTAGCACACAGGGTGGGCTGCTAGCGCATGTTCTTGATCTGCTTTTCTAAAGGAAAGATAACTTCAAAGGGGTTAATGATCTTACTTTAATTAAACAACGCAGTAACAAACAGAGAAACAGCGAGACATTAGAAACAAGGTATCCAATAGACAGGGCTCCAACTATCTTAACAATCTTGCTACATACTTTACCATTTACATATATCACTAGACCAGGAAAGCACCAACATCTGAGTAGTTGGGGCTGGCGGGCTTTAGCAAACAGCTACCCAGAGTCCCACCCAGGAAATCAAAGGTCCTTCCCATGAGTAAGCCCCCAAGGTAAAATACCAATCTTCCAGTATATACAGTCTTGGCACCTGATTGGCTTGGAGCAGAAAAATGTAAAAACTTATGGAACCCAGCATCTAATTGGCTCTGTGCCTATGTGACTTGGCACCTGATTGGCTAGGCAAAATACTTGGAAACAGGAGATGGCTATGGCCATGGGTCCCGGAAAACTAAACTCCAAGAAATCTACTTTGCTTATGCTTACAGATGGCCTGAGAAAGAACTGAAGGTTTAAGGAACTGGAAGTCACAGTGAGGATAACGACAAGTTTTGGGGTTGTGAGGAAGAGGGAGAAGTGAAATGACAAAAGACTGTGATCAGATAAAGAACTTTCAGAGATCTTTAACATGGAAGTAGTGCATTTGTTGGGGATGGGAGATCAAGGGTATGACCATTTCTGGGTATAACTGAGGTGGGATGGAGTTCACGGCAAAAGAGTAAATTAAACACTACAAGGTTAGTGTGTTTGAGGGACTATCAATATATATACATATTGATGATTCTCAGATGTACCTTTCCTATCCCAAACTCTCTGCTGACCTCTAATCTTACGTCTCCAACTGACTTTCATTTATCTCAAACTAGATGTCCAGTAGACATCTTACACTCAATATGTCCAAAACAGAACTCATTGTCTTTCCCCTAAACCCTGCCTTCCCTCTTATCTTCCCTAATATTGTAGAGAGCAACACTATCCTCTGAATCCCTCAGGCTTACAACCTAGGGGTCATCCTGAATTCCTCATTGTCTCTCATCCCAGCAAATCCAATGTGTTGCCAAGGCCTGTCAACAGCATTTTTGCAACATCCTATGAATATGTCCCATTCTCTTCTCTGACACTCCAACTACTCTAATGCAGACCTTCATCACCTCACAACTGGATTATTGCAATAACCTGCTGCTGAATCATCCTGCCTCAAGTCTCTCCGCTCCAAATCCATTCTTCCTTTAGTCACTAAAGAGATTTTCCTAAAGCACAGGTCCAATCATGTCATCCATCTATTCAATAAACTCCAGTGGTTACCTATTGCCTCCAGGATCAGATACAGAATGCTGTTTGGCATTCAAAGCCCTTCATAACCTGATCCCCTCCTACCTTTCTGGTCTTCTGACACCTTCCTGAAATGCAGTCTTTGATCCGGTGACACTGGTGTCTTGTCTGTTCTGGGAATAAGACATCCATTTCTCAGCTCTGGGCATTTTCTCTGGTTGCCCCCCATGCTTGGAATGTTTTCCTTTCTCTACTCTGACTGAATTTGATACTTGTAATTCATTGTAATGGTTTCCTTTGCAGTCCTACATATTTTATTTTGTATATTAAAGAACATTACTCTGAGAAGGGGTCTATAGACATCACCAGTGTCAAAAACATCTAAGGTACCAAAAAGGTCAAGAACTGGTAGACTGGGCTCCCTTCATGTTCTAACATTCCGCAGCTTAATTATGTTAAGCACTCAGTATTCAAATGCTGCCTGGCGCCGTACCTACTAGGTGCTTAATGAATGTTTGTTCGTTGATAGATTGATTCACTGCTTTATGATCAAAGCTTCACCAAGTTGAAAGAGGTTACCTTAGAAGAAGCTTGTGCATTCTCCCCAGGTTTCCTTTCTTTGCATTTCCTGAACTGAAAGGGGTGGAGCTCTCAATCAGTTCTGTTCTTTAATGAAATTTAATTCAGTTCAGCTAGGTGGCTCAGTGGGTTGGGCCTAGAGTCAGGACTGTGAGCAAGTCATTTGGTATTTATATGCCTCAATTTCCTCAGTAGTAAAATGGAGATAATAATAGCATCTACCTCCCAGGATCAAATGAGATAACATTTGTAAAGTGCTTGGCACAGTGCCTTGTACATTGTAGGCATTTAACAAATGTTTCCTTCCTTCCTCCCTCTCTCCCTCCCTCCTTCCCTCCCTCCCTTCCTTTCTTCCTTCCTTCCTCCCTTCCTTCCTTTGTCCCTCCCTTCCTTCCTCCCTCCATCCCTTCCTTTCTTCATTCCTTCCTTCCTTCCCTCCCTCCTTCCTTTTCTTCCTAGGTAGTGAGTCCCTGTCCCCCCCCCCCACCCCCGCCCCACCTTGGAGTCAAAGGCTAGACAATCACTTGTTGGATATGGTAGAGGGGATTCTTGTTTGGCTTGGGTTAGACCAGATGACCTCTCAGGTCCCCCCAACTTTGAGATTCTATGATATGGTCATTCTGAGAGGGGAAAGACTAGGAAAGGAAAAGGAGATATGATGTAGTCTAGCTTGGCAGAAACAGCGCCTAGGTAAAGAGGGTCAGCATCAGATAAGGGGGAGTTTGGAGTATCAGTAGTTATATTGCTATAGGGGCACAGCTAATGTCTGACTCCCTTCAATGGGCACATGGAAGACTACTGCCATTTCCAGTATCATCAAGGGAGCTCTATCCACTGCCCAGGAGGTTGTTATCAGTAGGATCTGTGGGACCCCTCCCTCTGCAGTCCCATTCTTCAGCAGGTTTTCCAGTCCCTGTTAATTTCCCATTGTGGTATTTTTCCAGGCCCTGTTGAGTCCCCATTATAGTATTCCTAATATCTCTCTGGGAAAAGGGACCAGAGTAATGTTCACTATGGTTCAGGAGCCCCCTGCCCTGGGGTCAATGCTATCTATTTCATAGAATTACAGAAGCATCAATTTAGAGCTGGAAAGGACCTCAGAAACCTTTATTTTACAGATGATGAAACTGAGGCACAGACAGGTTCAATGACTTGCCCAAGGTCACATAGCAAGTAAGCATCTAAGGTAGGATTTGAACCTATAGCCCACTAAATCCAAGTCTGGGGCTCTGTCCACCACACTATCCTGCCTCTCCTTGAAGCCTGCTTCTCTCAGGGCGTAAACAGGTAGACATGGGCATGGCTGTACTTTGCTTTGTAATTTTACCTCTGGCCAGGTGCAGAGGGTGGCATCTGTATCTCAGTGGGGTTTAATGGAAGAAGAGAAAAAAATGCACTGCAGAGGTGACATCCCCCTGAAGAGAGCATTTCAACACCAGAGTCTTTGCCCCTTTGGTCCCTGCTGTCTACAACACACACACCTTTCCAGAACAGGCCCTCCAGCCACATCCTCCGCAAACACAAAGAAACGGAAGGCACGTTCTTTCATTGCTCAGTGGGCTCATCTGACTCCGTTACTGCAAAAGACAGGTCTGCATTTTAGCGTGCAGTTGCTGCTCTTCATCTCCCACACCAGGGGAAAATATAGAATGGGAAATGCAGTGTGGCAGGAAGCAAAGGAGCAGCACGCAGGCTATACTGCATGGGTGGAACAGGCAGCTGAGGCATTGGCTTGGGAAAGAGAAGAGGTTTTCTCTTTCTGCACACTACAGGTTATTCCAACACAGGAAGATGAGCAGAGTGCCTTCATATTTGCCAACACTGAAGGGAAGGCTGCTGTAGCCACTGTGGAAGTAGATTTACCGCTGGGGGTTGGAAGGCCAGAGAAAAAGGCCTGTTGTCTCAGATTAAACCATCCCCACCTTTAACCGCCTGTTTTATGTAATAAAATGGTCTTATCCCTGGCATGGTGATTTATCCTTCCACAGTCTCCTGCCCATAGAACATAGACATTCTCACTTCCTGCCATCTCAGTCTGGTGGAGGGAGTGGGTGGGAACAGATGCTTTTGAAGTGGTTCCTCTGTTAAAGTATTCCAATGGCTTGGCTCCTCAGGGGGATGAAATATTTTTTGAGGCTCCACAGCAGTTTCACTAAGCAATTGAAGGAGAGAATGAGTGGGGGGAGGGGAGGCAGGGAATGAGGCTTGGGTGGAGAGCTGCTTAAATGGATGAAAGTTCTAGGCATCAATCAGAGACTAGCGAGAAAGCAAGGAGAGATTCTTTCCTCTGCTATAAGGGAGTCTAATTAAAAACAATGAGATGAAATTAAGGATAAAAAAAAATTAGACCGTCTAGCAAAGAAAATTGGGCAGGCATTTAAAAATAGCCTGGTCACATCTCCACAAGGTATGTTGAAAAGGGCAAATGCATCTGGATTTCTCAGTTCCTGTGCTAGCTTGTTGTGGCAGCCAGGCTTTGCTGTGGTACACCCCCATGATGTGTGGATGCACAGGAACAGGCTAGTAGCATTGTTGTTCACAGCCACTGTCTATCGGTGCCATGTATAGAATCATGTAGGGAGAAGATTTTCCAGGAGTGTGTCTCAGGAGACTGACTGCAGGGACAGCAGACTTTGCCCTGGCGCCAGTTTTCCAGTAGGAAATTACAAACATGGTAATTAGGAGCTATCTTTGTGAACTCCCTAAGTAGGTAGAAGAGAAGGAAGATGAGGAGGAGGGGAAGGGAAGAAAGGGAAGAGAAGATGTGGGAGAAGGGCAAAGAAGGAGATGTTTACTCTCCCTGAAAACTGGAAGAAGAAGATAGAAAACAGGAAAAATAAGCAGGAAGAACTGGGTTATATGTTTACTGTTTGGATGTAATCTAAACCCACTGATTAATCTAGCGCTGGCAAAAAATGTAAGAGACAGGTATACCATTTATTACTGGTCTTAAAGTGTGAAGTTTGAGGGTTTATGCATAGCTGCCTTGTCATGGATGCTCTCTCACTCCCTTCTCTTTCTCTGGGTGGGGGACACATTTCTTATCCACTTTTGATTTTAAGCATGCAGAAATCCCACCCTTTCCCTGAACTCTGAAAGTTCAGAGAATCTCTGAAAAAGCCACTAGAGGGCCATTCATAACTTATGGCAGGGAGAATCACAAAATTGTAGAATGTCAGAGTCAGAAGGAGCCTCAAAGGTCACCTGGTCCAAATCCTTCATTTTACAGATTAGGAAACAGATCCAGAGGTTAAGTGCATTGCTCAAGGCTGTAGGGCTAGTAAGGGGCAGAGCTGGCTTCCATGCCTCTTGACCCCTGTGCTGTGTTGGAGTGGGATAGAGATGTTCTGTTATCTAAAGGTTATGGTAACATGAACTCCCACAGAAGGTTAATTCTTTTTGGAAGGGATTACATTGGATCTGTTTCTACTTTTTCAAGGTAACACTTTCTGACCATGAGAAGCTGTTCAGCTATGTTTTCATCTGTAATAAAGCTTGTCCCAAATAACTTCTGTTTGAGGGGAGTGAAGGGAAGGGAGGGAAACAGATCTTTATTAAATGCCTACTATACACTAGGCACTGTGCTCAGTGCTTTACAAATATCTTCTCATTCGATTCTCATGACATGTGAGGTAAGTTTTATTATTACCACATTTTACTGTTGAGGAAACTGAAGCAGGCAGACTTTAAATGCAGTCACTACAAGCACAGTTGTGCCTTGTCCTCATTCTATGAAATAAAAATAATTTTAAAAAACCAAACAAACCCAGATGCGGAGAGAATGACCTTCTACAACCCCTCACCAAGATGCCTATGGGCTCCCCAAGGGCCCAAACTAGGGACATGTTATAGTGGGTAGGGTGCTAGATCTGGAGTCAGGAATACTCGGGTTCAAATCCCACCGTAGATATTTTATTAGTTGTGTGACCATGGGGAATTTATTTAACCTTGTGATCAGTTGGACTTGATTGCCTCTGAAATCCCTTCCAGCTCCAAATCGATGATCCTATGAGTCTCAATGGCTCTGAAATGACCCCATGGTAAAAAGCAAAGACTGGATGAGAAAAGAGCAAAGCTTCTAAGGCAGAAGGAACATTTTCTATTAGGTTTTTTAATTACATGTAACAAATACTTATTCAACTTCTGCTGTGTCCATAGCACTAGGCTCTGTGCTAAGGGAGAAGCACCATTTTGCTCACAGGTTAGCAAGGGCAAAGTGACACCTTTGAAAATAATTGTAATGCAAAAGAGAACATAGCACATCCATAAAAGAGGTAAAAAATGCTGTATGGGACTCATCAAAGGAAAGGTCTGATTTCTGATTTGCTCTAGGAGGGGGAAGTCAACAAACACATTTAATGCAATAAACACTGGTTAATCGCTTACTATGTGCAGAGTGTGTGCTTGACTGGGAGAGCTATGACTTTTAGATAAGAGCTGTTGTCATCATATATGTTTATGAAACACCCAGTCTGCTACAGGGATAAAGACCACGATAAGTATTAGATCTGCATAGGAAACTGACAGATGAGGAAAATTCTACCACTGGATATCCATGCTCTCTCTGAAACTTAAAGTCATAGAAAGTTGCTTAAGCACTGAGAGATTAAGTAATTTGCCTGGAGTCACATAGCCTGGAGTTGTCAGAACTCAAACCCAGATCTTTTTCATTCCAAAGGTAGAACTCTATGCACTGTGCTAGGCTGCCTCTAAGTAGAAAGATGAGACACAATATTACACAGAAAACACATTGGAGACACTCAAGAGAGAATGCTACATGAGGTTTTAGGGAGACAAATGACTGGGGAGATGAGGGAAGATTTCATGGAAAGATCATATTTGAGTTGTTTTAAAGAATAGGTGAAGACATAGGAGAGACAGCATTCCAAACAATGGGAATAAAGGGTATATAGGGGGTGGGAAAGAGGAGTTCAGTTAGGCTGCAATAAGTTTCCCTCTTTGTAAAATGAGGGAAATGGAATGGAGATTTGGAGATTTCTAAACTCTTTCCCATCTCTAAATCTTGTGGTGTTCAGTTGTTTTTCAGTCATGTCTGACTTTTTGTGACCACATTTGGAGTTTTCTTGGCAAAGATACTGGAGTGGTTTGCCATTTCCTTTTCCAGCTCATCTTACAGATGAGGAAACTGAGACAAACAGGGTTAAGTGACTTGTCCAGGGTCAAACAGCTAGGAAGTGTCCGAGACCAGATTTGAACTCAGAAAGATGAGTCTTCCTGACTTCACGCCCAGCACTCTATCCACTGCATCACCTAACTGCCCTAAATCCTGTTATCCTATGAACTGATAGTAAAGCACTATGTGGTAGGAAATAGCATAAGGTAAAATTGAAAAGATAGGGAGACACTTTCGTGGAGGGCCTTGAAGGCTAAATAAAAGGATTTGGATTTGGAAGGCAAAAAAGAGCCAATAAAGATTTTTGAATGGAAGGGTAATGTGACTAGATCTATGCATCATGAATGTTATAAGTAGAAGCAATATGCAGGATAGATTAGTGTGGAGAGAGACTTGGTGTGGGAAAGACCTGCTAGGTTATTACATCTTCTGGGAACCATTGATGAAGTTTCATTGCAATGAAAGCTTGACAAATACAAATTATCCTCATGTCTGGAAAAAGGGAGAACTATTGCAACAGGCTAGGTCTTGCTAATGAGAGTCTGTGCAGGATGATGGCCATGAGCAAAGAGAGGAGGGAGTCAGGGAACTCCATGAGGAAGCGAGCTTCTTGGGAGCAGGGACAGTCTCTTGTCTTTCTTTGCTTCCCGAAGGCTTAGCGCAGAGCCTGGCATATACCACATGCTTAATAAATGTTTATTGGACAATTCAATGACTGATCCCATGACCTCGGTTTCTCAGGTGATCCTTTAAGACTGTAAGTTATAGAATGGTTGCTGCTCTGAACTGGTAGAGGGAATTTTTTCACTATGAGTTCTCTATAGCAATGAAACCATAGTCCAAACCACTCCCTCCTTCTGCAAGGTGGGGATGGGGAAGAAGCATGGGAACAGAAGGATTTCCACAGGTGCATGTATGGGTGGGAGGGTCATTATAAGCATAGGAGACAATATCAATGAGCAAAGGCATGGGAGGAATAGACTGTTTAGTCATTCTTCAGTTGTCTGACGCTTCCTCACCCAATTTGGGTTTTTTTTTTTGGCAAAGATACTGGAATGGTTTGCAATTTTCTTTTCCAGTTCATTTTCCAGATGAGGAAACTGAGGCAAACAGGGCTAAATGACTTGCCGAGGGTCACATAGTGTTAGAGGCCAGATTGGAACTCAGGAAGATGAGACTTCCTGACTCCAGGTCTGGCACTGCTAGCTGCCAATGGGAGGAGGAGAGGGCAGGATAAAAGCAGGGGATGAGGTATTGTCCAGTTTGACTGAAACACAGAAAACAAGGAAGGGAGTTGTTTGAGGTAAGTCTGGAGAAGCAGTATGGCACCATATTGTAGAAGACCTTGATTGCCAAGCTTAGAGGGAGTTGGAAGCTGCTGATCAATGAATGAATGATTTATGGGTACCTCTTTGCTTTCCACCTTCTTTGCAATCTTCCCCACAGAGTTAGACTAACTGCCTGATTTATTTTCCTCCTATGTAATTTTTTAACGGTAGTGATAAATTTTTTAAACACCTGTCCTTGTTTCAGTGAATGCTTCTGATGCCTCTTAAAAACCGACTTATTTCCAGAAAAGCCCCATAATGAAAGGAACAGCAGAGGGAATTCAGTAGCCATCTGGTTAGCCTGACCAAAGCAGGAGATTTTCCCAGTTGTAGTAGAGTAAGTGTGAAAAATTTTTTTAAAATGACTTAGAAGCTTAATTTAATTGAATTTAAAAATAAATGAAAAAAAAGGCTTTCAGAAGCCAAGTTTGCGCCTCAAACATGGGGAGAGTGGGCAGCAGCAAGCATTCTATGTTGCTTATTGTAAGGGGGAATCTTTGTCCCATGAATATGTAATCCTTTAAACATTGGCTCAGTAGAATACAGAGATATGACCTGTTACTTAGAATTGAGGCTATTGATGGCATCTAGTAGATTCTTCCCTCCATGGGAGTAAATGGTGTTTTGGAATTACTTATGAATTTCAGTTATCCATGCTCTCCAATTCCTCATTTCAGCAGGTAATCAATAATTAATTCCACTTTGAATGTTGTTCATACCTGTCTTCTAAGGAGGTTGAAAGCCTTGCATATGTTTTCTTGTTAACACTCTCAATGCTACAGCAGCTTCAGAGGTAGGTAGGCTCCAAAAATCTCTCAGACAGTAAAGTGTTCTTCAGCTTGTCTAATCCTTTTTTTTTTTAGTGTCACAGCAAGGCATTGGGTAGCCATAATCAACGTGCTGAAGAATACAGTGCAAATTCTATAGGCCAATATACTTGTGTTATTTAGATTTGCACTAGTGCACAGCATGATTAATTTTGTTCCATTCTATTCAACAAATACCTATTAGGAGAATCCTACATGCAAAACACTGTACTTGGGGCTGGACATCAGAGATGAAGATGAAATAGTACCTTCCTTCTATTTTAAGGGGGAGAGACACACACAGAGAGAGACAGAGACACACAGAGAGAGACAAAGAGAGACAGAGAGTGAGACAGAGAGACAGAGACAGAGAGAGGCAGAGAAAGAGGAAGAAAGACACAGACATAGAGAGCACAGCAGCTCTTGGTTGGGCTGAGAGAATCAGAAAAGAACCTTAGAATCATAGATCTAGAATGGAAGAGATGCAGATAAGGTACTTCTACTCTTCCTCCTTCATTTTGCTGATAAGTAAACTAAGAGAGATTAAGTGATTTGTTCAAAGTCACACAAATTGCAAGTTCCAGGGTTAGGATTCAAATCCAGATCCTCTGACTAAAAAGAGACTGCTCTTTTTACTTCACCTCAGAGGTCCACTATCTTAGCTGAGCCTTGAAGAAAGACAAGCATTCTGTGAGACTGAGATGAGAAGAGAGTGCCTTCCAGGCACAGAGATAGGAGATGGAATATAGATTTGGGAGCACTAGTAAAGCAGTTTGGCTGGAAGGTAGAATATGTGAAGAGGAGTAATGTGAAACCCAGTTGGAAATGTATGAAGGATCTGGGTTGTGAAGGTGCTTGAATGAGAAGCTAAGGAATTTGTATTTTATCTTGAGACAACTGGGAATTGCTGAAGGTCTTTGAAAAGGGGAATGACACTGTTTGACCTCTATTTTAGATTATTTTGGTAGCTAGATTGGAGAAAGGAGAAACAAGTCAGGAAGACTATTAGGAAGATGTTAAAATAGTCTAGATGACAGGAGATGTGAACCTCAAATAAAGGGATGATCATGCAAATGTAGTGAAGGGGACAGATGTAAGATATGTTATAAAGGCTGAGTCATTGAAACTTGCCAAAAGACTGGCTGTGGGAGATAGAAAGGGAGAGGGAAGAACAAAGAATAACTCCATTGCTATGAAACTGGGTGATTGGGAGGATGGTGGCGCCTTCAACAGAAATAAGGAAGTCTGGAGTAGATGAGAGTTTAGAGGAAGAGATGATTAGTTCCATTCTGGACATGTTAGTTTGAAATACTGATGGGTCTATGTTTATTGATTTGGCATGTTATGGGGGCAGGTGGTAATAGGGGGATTTTTTTTAAAGAAATGGGAAAGCCAAGCTCCCGAAGATTAAGTGATATAATATTGGGATCTTGTACAACAAGGAATCAGGGACACAGGACAAGAAGTTGGGATGAGAACAACAGAGATATGAAATTGCTGAAGATGTGAAAAAGTACATATCTAGGTAAGATGATAGGACCCAAGAAATACAGATGCCAGAAGTCAGAAACCATGTAAACAACCAAAAAATCCAACATGAAGCACCAGAAACAAGAACCTAATAATACAATTTCTGCCTCAGTCAGGAAATCTTTTATAAAGCTCCCTTCTAAGATAGGAACTAATACAAGGCCCTTGTTTTTGAATCTGTTTCATTTTCTGTGACCTCCTGCCCACTTTAAATTTCTGGACCTTGCAGTCAAATTGTATTCTTGGAATCTACCTTCTTTGGAAGTTCTTCTGTCTAGTTAAAAAGTCTGGACACTGAATCTTGACTGATTACTTAAAACCCTCCCAACACTGTAGCCTAAACAGTCCCACATACAGTCAAAATAACCATTGAATTTCCATTGTATTTGACTGTAAATCTTAGATGTATAAAACCCTAATGGACTGCCCTACCTTCTATACCCAGACTCTCCTGTCTGATAGTAATAATAACTCTTTACATGGGCCCTTAACACTTGAAAAGCGCTTTACATATATTTTCTCATTTGAGCATCATAAAAAACTTGTGAGAAAAAGAAAATTGAGGCAAAGAGAGGTAAAGTGACTAATCTTAAGTCACACAGAGAATAATGATCAGAATTGGGATCTGAACTAAAGTCTAACTCCAAGTTCACCATCATTCTATGATGCCAAAGTTCAGACTCTTGTAGTATAAATCTGGTCAAAGACATATAATATGACTAGAGCATGGACATTAACTAACTTCTCATGCCTGTCTTTAGAATTGTATCCTACTTAATCAACTAAAAGTTGGAGCAGATAACAGTTTTCAAAAGCCTATGATCAAGACCACCTATGCATATGTCCCTAGTAAAACATTAATGAAGGCAGAGATGTCATTTGTCAGAGAAATTTATTTTTCTGGTAGGATTTTAGTCATCAACTATAGAATGTTAAGAGATTATTTAGTTAATCTGGAAGTGCTACCATTAGGCAACTGGAATCACTTTTCAGAAGTTGTTTTAAGAGACTTGGTTCTGATGGTACATCTTGGCAAACAGTTGTTGGTTTTGTGCCTTCTGGAGAAACTAGGTCCTTCCCAATGCCAGTGGCCTATTTTCTTTGTAATATCATTTTAACTTTATGTACTAAATAAAAGTGCTAGATGAATTTATTCTGGAAAGTGAAGAGAAGATGTGGATATGAAAAAGATTTGTGAATGTATTTGTGATTGATAACCATAATTGTCATAGAAAGAACTCTAGTGGGTGGTTGCATATATGCAAATTCTGTCAGAGAGAGGAGATTTGATTATTTTGTTTCTGATTTGAAAACACACAGTTAATACCACTGTATTATTTGAATTTGGGTAATAAGCTGTGCTGTGGAGATACTAGGGGTATGTATGCATTATTTCTGGAATCTCAAAAAAACACCCTTAGAATAATGATTCAGAGTCTCAGAAACAGTGATATAGTAGAAATGAAATCTCAATTATCTCTGGTATCCTCCTTATTACATATTTTGCTTTTACTGGAATACTGACTCTTTACTGCATAAAAATAATGTCAAATGTTGCCATGAGACATCTAGAGGAGGAGGACACACACACACACACACACACACACACACACACACACACACACACCCATTACTACCCTGCTGCTTAGCACTGTAGGGTGAGGTGGGGGAAAGAAATATCCAAATCAGAGATGCTTCTCTGAAATCCTATATATACAGTGATATCCTTCCCACTCCTATTGCTTCACCTTAGTCTCGCTCTTGATTTGTAAAGACCTATAAAAGGCACAAAAGTAGAATAAACTAAATTAATCTACTAGACTCTTCTACCTCCTTAAATATTCTTTTAATGTTTCCCCTGAGTACCCTTGCAATATCAGTGGACTACAAGTGGCTGGCACTGTTCATTGCTTCAGTTCTGAGCTAGCCATTCAATGTTGATGTAATCTCTGACCATGGTGCTGAAACTTTTAAAACTACTGTAACAACTGTCTAGGAATACTAGAAAGCCTTTTCAGAACTAGGAAGTAAATTAAAATTTCTTAATTGGATACTGTGCTTTCTAGTTTGAAATTTTTGAAGGTTTTTTAGTTTGACTACAATTTAAGACCATTAGGTAGGTTTAAGTTGGAGGTTATTGGTAAACTTTGAGTGCTAGGTACATTTAGATATCCCACTTCCCAAAACAGGGTTTTCCCCCTATATTCTATATTATGTTGATGGCACCATCATTTTCTCAGTGATCAGGCCTGAAACTCCTAACTAATTTTTTATTCTTTCCTACAGTTCATTATCAATGACTAATTACTGAATTACTAAACAAGTCCTGTTATTTCTACTAGCACAATTTATCTTACATCTGTCCTCTTATTTCTAGCCCCATAGTTACCACTCTAGTTAAGACTCTTATAATTTCTTATTTGGGCTATTGTAATAGGTGGAGTCCCTTATCTAGTTGGAGTCTCTTATCTAGTCTTCCTGTCTCCAGTCTTTCTTCTCCAATACACCCTTCATACTACTGCCTTGCTAACCTTCCCAACCACATCAATCTATCCTTAAAAAAGTCCTTAAGTGACAACTCCCCACCGCTGTCTACAGAATAAAGCATAAATGCCTAACTTAAACTGTAAGACCTTCCACAATCTGGCTTTTTCCTACTTTGTAGATATTTTATGGTAATCCTATTTTTATACTCTACATTTCAGCTGGACTGGACTACACACTATGCTCTGGTCTAGCCTGGCCATTGTTAGTATAATAATTATGGATGTTCAGAGAGAGAGAGAGAGAGAGAGAGAGAGAGAGAGACAGAGAGACAGAGAGACAGAGAGACAGAGAGAGAGAGGGAGAAAGAGAGAGAGAGACAGAGAGAGAGACAGAGAGAGACAGAGAGAGACACAGAGGAGACAGAGAAAAAGAAACACATACAGGGTGTGATAGAGAAAGAGATAGAGATAGAGAGAAAGAGGGAAAGAGGGAGGGAGGGAGAGAAATATACAGGCAGCAAGAGAAAGAAAGAGAGAGAAAGAGGTAAAGTCCAAAAATTATTATTAACTTTGGCAAGAGGTAAAATGGCTTAGTGGATAGAAGGCTGGCCTTGGAATTCAGAAGACTTGAATTCAGGTACTGCATCTGATATATAACAGCTATGTGACCATAGGTGAATCAAGTCCTTTACCCTGTCAGTTGTCCAAGGAACTCTTTGAGACTGAAAGTTAAAGTCCTGATTGATATCAGTGGAAAATATTTTTCCCCACAATAGTGAAATCACAGGTCTGGATGATAAACACTCGCAGATACACACGCACACATGCACACACACACACACACACACACACACACACACACACATTCCTACACACAGATACGAACATACTGGGGCAAGCAGCCCAAAATATGCCTTCAAATTTACTTTGTAATTTATGGTGTGAAAATAATTCAAAACAATGATGAATTAAGATAAGTGCAGTTGAGTGGGGAGGAGGATTTGTTACTGTAATGACTCAGGAGATAGAATCTTAGAGTTGGAATGGATCTTCAAAGTCATCTATTCCAACCAATGGGATCTGGGGCCTCATGTTCTTTATACTCCATCAGAGATGTCTTGGAAAGGCTCCCTCCCAATCAACATGGAGAAGGTCAAATAATACTGGGATTATTATTTGTTCTTTCTAGGAGAAAATATATCTGCTTTGGAAAGAGAGCTGGAAAGGGGCTGATCTACCTGGTAAAGAGAAAAAGAAGGGAAAACTCTAGAAGTAGATAAGGTAGATTGGGTTGGGGATTTGTGTGATGGATGGAGAGAAGAGATGAGCAAACAGGCTTACACACAACAATAATCCTTACTAAAGCAGAGAATAATACCCTGTTTTTCCCATCTCCATCTATCCTCTGCAGGGTCATCAAATTGCTATTCCCAAAGCACAGATCCAACCATGTCAATCCTCTGCCTAAAAACACTCAAAGGTTTAAATCTAACCTCTAGGAAAAAAATACAAATTCCTTTGTTTGACACTAATACATCATTGGTGGAGCTATGAAACTGTACAACAATTTCAGTAATTTGGAGTTATTCAAAAGAAATGACCAAAATTTCCATACCTTTTGACCCAGAGATTTTAATGCTATGCATATACACCAAGTAAGTCAATGACAAATGGAGTGTCCACATATATCACTTTTTGTGGTAGTAAGGAAATGGAAACAAAATAGGTGGCCATCAATTGGGTAGTTGCTGAACAAGTTGTGATGCTTGAGTATAGTGGAATGTTATCATATTTTAAGAAATGGTGAATATGATATAAATAGAGAACAGGAAGAAATATATATACACACACACACACACATATATACATACACACACGTATACACACACATATGTATGAACTAATGCAAAAATCTAGGTTCTACTGGTAGAAGAAGTAAACCTCTTTCAAAGTTTTTGAGGGAAAAAAATTTTATATAGACAGTTCATACCAGGCTGTTTAAGTCTGACAGAACCTCCCACTCTATTGATAAGAAAGGGGAGAGACATAATACCCAGAATGAGGGAGCTAACATTCCCACTGTCTCTAACCTGGGAAAACATTAGACATTCTTTACTTTTTCAGAGGGCAGAAATAGTTGCAAAGAGCTCAAATTAGATTAGATTTGATGAAAAATTTCTTAACAATCAGAGCTATTCAAAAGTAGAATGGTTAGCTTCAAGAGGTAGTAGTTTTCCCTTTGTTGGAAAAGGCTGAATGATCTGTTGTCTTAGAGAGAAGTGTTGTTCAGGAAATGATTGGAATTGACATGCTCTGAGGTTTCCTTCAACTCTGAGATTCTATAATTCTTTTCCAAGACCTTGAACTGTATTTGTTGACTTTAGGTGTGTTTCAAGATGTCTGCCTACAACCACCAAACCACAGTGTTTCCTTATTATGGGAAAAGGTAAATTGTGACATACAGAATTTTTTTTGCTTGAGATTTCTAGGGTTTGGAAAGAACTAGTGAAAACTCCAGGATTTCTGTCAGTCTTGTTCTAAGAATGTGTCATATGACTGAATATAAAAGTTTGAATTCTGATTGACTGAGGGCCACCAGACTATGAGAGATAATAGCTTACCAATTTTCTTTTTGCTATGCCACTCTAGTACAATGTCTTAGGTAGGGGTTTTATAGCTGAAGGGGGTCTTTAGGTTTATATTCTTTGTGCAGGTAAGTAAGAAGGTAAACCTGGTGAATATGTGAGTCAAATGGTGTGCAAATGAGTAGAGTAACTTGAATAGGTAGGCAGAATAGATTCTTTCTTCTCAAATTGAAATAGTTTATTTTCATAGACAAGACATCTACCATACCATTCTTAGTCTAGAGTGGCTATAAAGTTATAATGTAAGAATAATAAGATTTATAAACCTTTATGGATTTTCAGACATTTCATTTCTCTGGGTTGCAGTAGTCAATATCATACCATTTTTTAAGGCCATTCTGGTGACTAACAATTGCCCATACCAGATATCATAATTCTGTTCTATTAGGATCAGTTCTCTTGAAATTAACAATGACAATTTATGTCTGTATCAAACCATTCTAATGCTATATCTAATATAAAACAAGATAAAATTACTCTAAAGATTTAAAAATTATCCTTAATACAAAGAAAAAACCAATTAGGTAGAATCTGCTCTTGTAAATCATATGAGTGTAGAGTAAGTAAGGCATATGAAGTATATAGGTTGGCTGGCCCTTAGTAGGGAATAGTTGCTTAATAGCCTGGCTTAGTGTGTTATTTTTATGACAAAATATTGGGATAAGTCAGGGTGGATTAGGATTAGAGCACATGTAAAGGATGACTTCAGGAGTTAGAGGCAAACTATGACTTGCATTTTTTTTCCAGTAGGAGTAGCCATTCTTTCTTGAGAATCCTGTATAGAGAGATACTATGATGAGAAACTTTAACCATTTGTGCAAATTAATAAACCACAGAAAACATTGAACTCTCCTGACATTTGTCAGCTAGGTGACAGTGAATAGAACATTGGACCTAGCATCAGAAAAACCTAATTTTGAATTCACATAGACACATACAAACTGTATGACCCTGGACAAGTCCTTTAACCTTTGTCTTACTCAGTTTCCTTGTCTGTAAAATGGGGCTAATAAAAATAGCTACCTCCAGGGTTGTTGTGAGGATTGAATGACATAATATTTTAAGTCATTTAGAAATTTCAAAATACTATCTAAATTCAAGCTCTTATTTCTATTATTTGTGAATAAATGCCACATTATGATAATTTATGCGAACCTTATATACAAGATCATGAACCTCAAGATGTTTTCTCTGCCCAATCAAACTTAAATTTCTCCAGCTTTCCACAGAAGCGATGTTCTCCCTGGTGCTACAAAATTAGATTTACATACTGGGATAAGCCTGTGTGATTTTCTGAAAAAAAAAAATTGAGCATATTATTAAAATATAATGCTATGGCTACTACATACATATAGGAGAGTCTTGGAAAACATCACAAAGTGTTGAAATAGAGAAGAAGCATTGCTGAACTAGAATAGCATTAGCATCCTTCTCAACACCACATTACAAAATAGTTTGAACTGCTGTTTGGGCAACATCCAAAAGTCATTTTCAAGACTTAATATTGTCAGTAGCATGATGTAGCAGCCAAAAAAGATAATACAAGCTTAATCTGCATCGAGAGAATAGAATAGTGTCCAAAGTGAAAGGACTGATTGTTCCTCTGTACACTTTCCTCATCAGACTTCATCTAGAGAAGACAGTTATTCCCCCCTTTTTTTTTTGCATGTCATGGACCCCTCTGGTAGTCTAGTGAGGATGATGGACTCCTTCTCAGGATATCTTTAAATGCAAATAAAATTCAGTTATCTAAATTAAAAAAAAAACAAATGCACAGACCCTCCAAAACCTATCCATAGACCTTACTGTATTAATTGTTAATGCAAAATATTGGAATAAATCAGAGTGTCCATAGACTCTACATAAAGAAGATATTAAGTCTGGCACCATTGGTGAGCTTACAGGAAAGGAGAAGGGGAGAACACAACAGGCTGCCTAAGGAAGGAAAATCAGCCTAAGTTGGAAATGGAGTCAGTCAAAGGTCCCATGCTGATCAGTAGTGGAATTGGTAGGGAAGTGACTTCTGTACTTCCAGACTAAGAAACACAAGGGAGACCCCCCCCCTCTCTCACACATACACACTCACAGACACACAGACACACACACACACACACACACACACACATGCTCTTGATCTGGAGTATTTGCATACAATTTTAGGTACCATATTTTAAAAGAAACATTAGCAAAGTAGTGTATATCCAGAAGTGGGTGAGCAGAATCATGAGGGGACTGGAAATTATGCCTTTGGAGGATCTGCTGAAAAGACTGGAAATATTTAGTGTAAAATAAGAGAAGATTTAGAGAGAATAGTATAGCTGTCTTTGAGAATTTAAAACATAGAGAAGGAATTAGCTATATATATATATATATACACATATATAATAAATATATAATATATATATATATAGTGTGTGTGTGTGTGTGTGTGTGTGTGTGTGTTGACCCAGGTGGATTGAATTAAGACCAATCAACAGAAAATTTCGGGGAATAACCTCCCAGTGACTGGAGTTATCAAAAAAAAGCTGTTGGTTCTTCATGGGTATAATGAGGTCCCTCTAACTCATGTCTTCAAGTTGAGGTTACTGACCACTTGTTATGCTGTGGAGAGCAGTCATGCTTTGAATAGGGATTGGTCCTTTACAATTCTGTAAGTATGATTTGATATTAAAACCACCATACTTACACCAATAACAATTGATTGACAATATTGACTAAGCATCTGTTTCGTGTCAAGTACTCACAAGGAGCTTACATTCTAATGGGAGAGATTTCAAGTATACACATATGTACATATATTCAAATGTAAGGAGAATAATCCAAAGCAACACAAAAGTAGTACAAGGTAGTTTAGGAGGAAAGTCACAAACCTTGCAATGATCAAGAAAGTATCCATGTAGAAGACAGTACTTCAGTTTCATCTAAAACAGAGGGACTCTATGAGGTAGGGGGAAGGAGGGAGTATATTCCAGGCATGTAGGAGGCCCAGTGCAAAGGCATGGAGACAGGAGATAGAGTGTGTGAAATTGAAAATTGATATCCCATTTTATTTTGTATAATTTAATAAAGCTTAATCAATTTATTATGCATTCATGATCAACCTACTGTATATTGGTTGGCCCCCTCATTACGTGAGTTTGAGCTCTGTTAAGCCTGTAACTTCAGTTGTCCACTATGAAATTTGAAAATTGATATTCTATGCTTAATCATTTATTGAGAATTATATCTAATCGGTGTATTTAATCAGAATCAACATTTGTGAATCACATTCAGACTTGTATAGGCCCTATTAGTAACATTCATAAGAGTTTAACTGCCTCATTCCTATGGGCTAAAGTCCACCCACAAAGTTTAAATCTGTGAACTTTTGCTGCCCATGGGGGGAGATGAGTCAATCTGGTGAAAGGATGTTTGCCCGCCATGAGACTTTCCAAAGGATATTAGTTAAGGGATGTTGGCCCACCTGTGAGGAACTGATGTAAGCAGCACCAAGCAATCAGGAGTGAAATATGTGTAAATTTTATAAGGTATTAGGACATGTAGAGCCATGAAGCTCTTCAGCAGATTAAAGGTTTATGAAGTTACTGGCTGCACTGGCGTGAAAAATGACTAGTACTGGGGATGCTTCCCTAGGGAAGGTAGCAGATGTAATGGCAATGAGAGGTATTGGAGCACAGGGATAGAAGAGAAGTATTTTTCATCAGTTATGTGGGGATGAGCTCACATACCTGGGCAGGAGCCAACTCTAGGGTGTGGTCAGCCTGGGCCTACAGGTGGAAGCAAGTGTCATGTTATGGATAAGGTAAGTGATGGAAGCTGGTAGGAGAATCTTACATGGATCCAAAACAGAGAGAGATCCTGCCAACTGATGATTGATAGTCAATAATAAAGATTCAGTTCATTTGAGCCCTGTGTTTCTGTGTTAGCCCCCCAATTGTGCTGTGTTTAAAGCATTTCAAATACTTTTATCACTACTACAGGGGAGTTAGCAATGCAACCCTCTCTCAATCTTTTTTTAAATCTGTATAATATTAGATACTTAAAAAACTTTTAAAGCAATTTTATCTTAAATTAGACAGTATTTGAATGATGCAATATATTGTCATCGTTAATTTATTTTTATAAATTTATTTCTAATGTTAACTCATTATGGCAATATAGGTCTTATTAATCAAGTATATTATGATCATCTTTTATTGGCATATAGATCCCTTGATAACAGGTCGATTGTCTAGATTGTCACTTTCTGAAAGAATGCAAAGTAGATAGAACCCACCCTGGAGCCAGGAGGAACTGAGTTCAAATCTGGTCTCAGAAACTTAGTAGCTGTGTGACCCTAGGCAAGTCACTTAACTCTGTTTGCCTTAGTTTCTCATCTGTAAAATGAGCTAGAGAAGGAAATGGCAAACCACTCTAGTATCTTTGCCAAGAAAACCCCAAATGGGGTCACAGAGAGTTGGAAATGACTGAAATGACTCAACAACAGCAGTAATTATCATTGTTATTATTTATACTTTGAAGCAATGCCAGGACTTTAATCCAGGTCATAGAATTATGGAACTAAAATTGAGGTCATCTATCCAACCTTCTCATTTTCAAGATAAGGAAGTGAGGCTTAGAGAGATTAAGTGACTGGCCTCTAAAATGTACATAGAAGCAGTTAGTAGCAGAGTAGGGATTCAAACCCTGGTCCTATGAGTCCAAATCCAGTATTTTTTCACAGTAGAAGAATGGTATAGGGGACAGAGAGATGGTGCTGGAGCCAGGAAGCATAGGATTCATAATCTGCCTCTGACACATACTAACTCTCTGACCTTGGGCAAATCACTCAGGTTCTTAATGCTCTGAATGACTCTCTACGACTGTATAAATTAAGCCAAATCTCTGATTTGCTCAGGTGGAGAGAGTTGCCACAATGAAGTGTTCTACCCTGATTGAAGTATGGTGTGGGAATATTAACCAGTTTTACCTTAAGTAATATATATACTCTCACAGCTAAAGTTTCTAGACTGGGGTGATAGCTTTGTGAATCTTTTTGATAGACCACATATACTCTTTTTATCATCTCTGGACACTGGAGATGAAGACAGAGAGGGATCTGCCTTCTAACCAGTCACCAGGGAACAAATGTATTTTCAGAGGCTCATGGATTCTAACTCTATGGTCATTGATTCACCTATAAATGGAATCAGGTCACTTCCTCCAGTGCCAGCAGGATATGCTGGTAACCTTGGCAACACCCTGAGCCCTACCCATCCCAGGGACTGCAAAATGGCCTCCCCTTCCTCTTTTAATTAAAAACAGTTGTTGCTAGGGAACTGCTTAAAGCCAAGTAGGGGAAGAAACAGGGAGGGGCAGAGAAAGCAGGAAGCAGCGGTGGTTGAAAGGCAGACTGGACACTGCAGGGAATGTGGGGTGAAAGCACAACTGTAGAGAATGGGGATAAAAAAGGAATGACGTTTTTTCCTCGCTAACAGCAGAGAATTTATCATTCATTTTAATTCTGGCTGTTCTCAAGCAAGTTACTCTTTCTTGTCATGAATATTTTAATGTTAATTTGGAAGTAGAGGATAGATTAGCTTATTTTGTATTTTTACTTATTTTTAGATTTTGACTTATTTTTTTCCCTTCAGGTAAGATTTTCCTGAGGGGAGGGGAGGGATACTTTATTAGCTCCAGTACCTCATTGGACCATTATGATCTCATTTTGGTACTGGAACCTGACAACCTGACAGTGAAGGGAAAAGAAGGGGAGAGAAGCGGAGGGGGAGGGGAAGAGAAGATGAGAAAGAGGAAAGGAATTTATGTAGTACCTACTATGTGCTAGGAATTGTGTTAAGTACTTTATATGTTTGTGCTTACAGAAGGGCCATGGATAGAGGGATGGACCTGGAAGACATGAGTTCAATCCGACCTCAGATACTTGTTAGCTGGGTGGTCCTGGACAAATCACTTAACTCCATTTACCTCAGTTTCCTCATCTGTAAAATGAGCTGGAGAAGGAAATAGCAAACCACTCCAGTATCTTTGCCAAGAAAACCCCAAATGGTGTCACAAAGAGGGAGACATGGCTGAAATGACTGAACAGTAACAAAAGACTGAGGGTAATCTCCAAGGGAGAAGCACCCAGGGTGGAGAGAGCAAGAAAAGCTTCCTGCACCATGTATGATTTGAGCTGGATCTTAAAGGATACCAAGGAAGCCAAGATGGCAGAAGTAGGAGGGAAAACATCCCAGACATGTGGGATAGCCAGTAAAAAAGACATGGAAAATCTAAGTTCTTCTGTCCTAGTAATCACCTCCTCAGCCTCTTCATGGAGAGAAGTTTCCTTTTCTTTTGTTCTCTGTGCTTAAACTATAGTAAGAGGTAAAAGGTTATAATCATTTTGGAGAGAATTGTAACTTTTCCCTCAGAAGACTAAAAATGAAAATCAATGATGAGTGAGACAACCCATAGTTATGGACTGAGCGCCCCCTCTACTTTGTCTTCAGAGGTAGTGGAAAAAACCCTGGTGTCAGAAGACCTGTACTCAAACCCTCCCTCCTTCTTTCATTCACTACTTATGCCAATCAACAAACATTTAGGCACTTAAGTGGTGCAGTTGATAGTGTTAAATTGGGAGCTGGGAAGACCTGAGTTCAACTCTTGCCTCAGACACTTACAAGCTGTGTGACCCTGGATGAGCCAAATAACCTCTTTTTGCCTCAGTTTCTTCATCTATAAAATGGGAATATTGATATAACTCACCTCCAAGGGCTGTTGTGAGGATAAAATGAGATGATATGTGTAAGTGCTTTGCCAACTTTAAAGCAGTCTATAAATGCTAGCTGTTATTATTTATAAAGTTCGTACACTGGACCAGGCATTGGGATAAGCACTGGGGATACAAAGAAAGGCAAAAATGATGTAACTCTGGGCATGTCACTTAACCAATCGAGGCCTCAGATTTCTCATATGTAAATGAGGGAGTCGGAATAGATGATTTCTAAGGTCTCCTCTAGTTCTGTATCTATGATTCTGCAATATCCCTCCCCCAATTCTAGACTGTGGGTGTATTATATATGATAATATGTAAATTATATATATACATATAATTTGTATATAATTGTACATAATAAAATGTACATATATAATGGATATAATAAGTTGTATGTAATATATAATGTATAATGCATGTAATAAATGCTTGCCACAAAGCAGTTCACTGCCTGTTTGACTTTGAGCACAGCATTCTCTGGCCCTGAGTTTCCTTTCCCGTAAGATGAAGGCTTGGATCAAATGAACTTTAAAGTCCCTTCCAACTTTAAAATGTAATATTTTCATGGAACTTTGTGAATGTGTCATTTGAGGTTAATGATCCTTAAGGTATCATCATCATCATCATCATCTTCATCATCATCATCATCATATCTAACATTTATATAGCACCTACTATGTGTCAGGCACTTTGTTAAATGCTTTACCAATATTATATCATTTAATTCTCACAACAACCCTGGGAGATATATGCTATTTTTATTCCCAATTTACAGTTGAGGAAATAAGGCAGACAGAGCTTAAGTGACTTGCCCAGGGGTCACACAGCTAGGAAGTGTCTGAGCCTAGATTTGAACTCAGTTCTTCCTGATTCTATTAACTGTGTCATCTAGCTGCCTCTGAAAGTCATTGATATTTTCCAGCAAAAGTTTATTTTGTGGGGGCAGCTAGGTAGTGCTGTGAATAGACCAATGGCCCTGGAGTCAGGAGGACCTGAGCTCAAATCTGGCCTCAGACACTTTACTCTTACTAGCTGTGTGACCCTGGGCAAGTCACTTAACCCCAATTGCCTCACCAAAAAAAAGTTTATTTTGCTAGGCATTATTAATTTTTGCAAGTCAAAGTCATTAGAAGACTGAGCCCGCCTAAACCCTCCATTGGCAAGTTGCTGTACTTTGTTCTCATGTAGGTTTTTAAGGTCAAAATAATAAGTGGACTTGCCTTTGAATCCAAAGTTGCTCTCTTGGCCAATGGTTTCTTAGATGGTCTTTGAGTGGAGTTCCTGCATACCCATTTTGAATCCTCATTCCCAGTTTCCTTTTTTTTTCTAGAAATGCATTCAACTTTGTTTTGGTCAGGTTCAAGGCTAGTGCCAAATAGATCAGAAACCGTTAGTTGAGAGGCTTTCCTAGGTCATCAAGAGCTAAGTTCGTTCTGGAGTCGATGTCAGCACCAAGTAATCCTTTTCAATACATTGCAGTTTATTCACTAGTTGATAAATAAATTCATTCATCTAGTGCTAGGAGGGACCTCAGAAGCCATCTAACATAACCCCTCATTTTTATAGACGAAACAGAGGCTTAGGGAGGTAAAATGACTTGTCCGTGATCACTCACATAGTTAAGTATCAGAAGTGGAATTTAAACCATGGTCCTCTGACTCCAAAACCAATGTTCTTTCTACTGCGTCATCCTGACATGTTGGTGGTAGGAATTTATTAGGGTAATACTCAGATAGCCAAATGAGTTGCCACTGGTAGACCCTAGCCAATGAAGGTTGGAGGAGGATGGCAAGAAGATTGCCTGGGTGGGATCTCCCACCAGACAAATTGAATATTTGAGTGTTACAAGCAAAGCAGCAATAAAATGTATGTGATAAGCATTGAAGATATTATAAACTCATCTAGTTTTACATACCCGGTATAGTTCCTGATGTGATCTTAATTTTGATCACAAAATTGAAATTGAAAAACTATTCTCATTGTAAGTAGGAAAAACTTCATCAGATCAGAAATTAAACAGCCCAATATTTTTATCTTAAGAAATGGGTCAATATATGGAGAATATACAAAATTATACAAAGCTAAGAAAGCAAGGCCAGAAAATATGGCAGCTACGTGTAAAAAAAACACTATAAATGTTACTTTGGACCAGTTATTTGTATATGCATCATCTCTCCCTACTAGACTCTAAGCTCTGTGAGGGCAAGGACTCTTATTTACGCTTTGTATCCCTCCCAGCACTTAAAACAAGGTTTGTTGTTCAGTCATTTCAGTCATATCTGCCTCTTCAGGATCCCATTTAGAGTTGTTTTTTGGTGAAGATACTGGAGTAGTTTGCCATTTCCTTCTCCAGCTTGTTTTACAGATGAGGAAACTGAGGCAAAAAGGGTTAAGTGACTTATCCAGAATCATACAACTAATAAGTCCAGATTTGAACTCAGGAGGATGAGTCTTCCTGATTCCAAGCCGAGCACTATATACATTGTGCCACCTAGCTGCCCTAACACAGGGTTTAATGAATGATTATTATGCATTATATACCCTTATACTGCATTTCATTGAATGGAAGATAGAAAAACATGTCATCACTCCTACTAAAGAAGATCTTTATCCTCCCAACCCCTTTGCTTGTTGTTAGGATTAAAGATGAAAACAGGTTACTATTACTTCATAGTTCTATTTTTCAACCATTTATTTAAAACCTGGGACTTTCCTTGCTAAGCTTCATATATCTTTGGCATTGTGCTTTGTTCAGCCTATATATGCCCTACGGAGCACAGTCAGCTAGGAATATCACAATGTGATATTGTCGCAATGTGAAGTCACATCTTTATTCAGGAGTTGTATTTCAGCTCTTTCTTCTCACTAATATAGTGGGAAGAAGACTGAAATTGGAAGTAGAGGACATGGGTTCAAATAAAGGTCCTCTTATTTACTACCTTAACAAATCACCTCTCTGGGTCTCGATATTCTCTCCTGTAAAATAAGGGGGTTGCATTAGGTAATCTTCAAGGTCCCCTCCAGTTCAGACATTCTATGAGACTATTGTCTGGCTTGGGACAGGGCTCACCATCTGGTTATTTGGGTATGGCAAAGTATGTGGACAGCGATAATCTCAATTTAGCCCAAAGGGCAGATGAATAAAATGAGGACCCTGATGATAAGACTTCTATCTTCAAGGTACATCAAAGATCGTCTAGTCCAATCTCCTTATTTGAGGGTTGAGAAGCCTGAGACAAAGAGAGATAACATGATTTGTCCAAGATTGTATGGCTGGTATATAAAAGAATCTGGTCCTCTTGAACCCAGGTCCTTGGCCTCCAGATCCAATGTTCTTTACAATGACACCATCCTGAGCTGTGAGTAGCCATTAGCCATTGGACTTATTGATCTTTTCCCCATGAACCCAAATCAGTCACTAAGTCCAGAACCACATCAATCTCTTTTTTCTTTCTTTTAAAATCCCTGTCCTCTCAGCTTCATGCTCATTGATATTTCTCAAGCTTTTAATGTTCCAACATCTTTATGATGGATCTTCAGAAGCCTCACCATTACCAGTACATGCATTCATCCTTTCTCTTTTTCATCCTACCTTTTAACCCTTTCACTATGTGGCAATTGTCTGTAAAATTGAGGCTGAGTGGGATGACTATTAAAAGAGTTGGAGGTTCATAACATGACTAATATGGGAATGTGTTTTGCATGATTACACATATATAGCCTATATCAAATTACTTACTGTCTCAGGAAAGGGGGGAAGGGAAGAAAAGAGAGAGAATTTTGAACTCAAATTAAAAAAAACATTAAAAGTCAAATATTTTTACATGTGATTGGGGAAAAAGAAAAATTTATTTTAAAAACAGAAAAGAGTTGGAGGTAAGGAACAAGACGGATGTCTCTAAGTTCTGAACATTCACAATACTTCAAACAAAATGAAACCCACAGGGTCAGGTATCTTTGTTCTTATATGACAGGAATGGATAGTATTACTTCTTGGCAAAGAACTAAAGCCCAGCTTTCTTACAATAGAGGCTAACATACCTCTTCCCCAAAGGGAAGCAATCATTTTTTGACATAGAAGGCCTTTCTCTCACAGCTTCTATGAAGATTAGAGTAAATAAAAATCCCATTTGCATTACAGCATTAATTAGATAGATGACAAGATCATTAAGGATTTGAAAGATTAGTTATAGATGTTCTGCCACTGGATAACTGAGTGTTGTAATCTGGGGGCACTTTCACTATTTGAGATTTACAGATCCTGATTTGTTTGAACAATTAGTTTTAGCCTATGAAATTCATCTCATACATGAGGTGAATTGCGGCAGCTGTTTGCCAAAGTGAATAGAGTGCTGGGCCTGGACTCAGGAAGACCTGAATTCAAATCCATCCCCAGACACATACTATCTCTGTGACCCTGGACAAGTCACTTAAGCTGTTTGCCTCAGTTTCCTCATCTGTTAAATGAGGATAATAAGAACACCTACCTCCCAGGATTGTTGGGAGGATCAAATGAGACGATAATCATGAAGCATTTAGCACAGTGCTTGGCACATTTTTGTTCAGTCACGTCTGACTCTTTGTGACCCCTTTTGGGGTTTTCTTGGCAAAGATATTGGAGTGGTTTGACATTTCCTTCTCCAGCTCCTTTGACAGATGAGGCACTGAGGCAAATGGGGTTAAGTGAATCGTCCAGGGTCACATAATTTGTAAGTGTCTGAGGCTGGATTTGAACTCACAAAGATGAGTCTTCCTGACTCCAGACTGGGTGCTCTGTCCCCTGTACCACCTAGCACCCTACAGCACATAGTAAATGCTATATAAATGTTAGCTACTACTACTCTTATTACCATCTCAAAAAAGAGAATAAAATCTCTCAATGTTCTCAAGATATCAGAAAAACTACCCAAAGAACTTTGGCAGAGAGGTACTGCCAACAATATTTCTCATGTAGCAATTTTAGTTTGGGGGGAAGGAGGGCAGATATGTTCATAAGCATGCATTTTCCCTTTTGACTCCATAACTAGGCTGGTGGCAATGCCCTTTTTAGCAGGTCCCTCGTGCCCCAAAGACAAAATAATGCTCTGCGGGAGGCAGTTACAATGTTAATGGAGAATGAGGTCTTAGAGATCATCCAAGTCAACCCATCCTTTTTCAGGTAATGTTTGATCTGTTCCTTCTTCCTCTTCTCCCCTTTCACTCAACACAAAGAGTTGGAAAAATGACCTCTGGAAATAAAAGTGGTTTGGAGACTTTGGGATTTTTCTTATTCTGTGCTATTTTGAGGATTACTTAGTTTCAGCCTGCAGCCAACTTTTATATTGAGCATTTAACAACTTTTGCTTTCATCTTGTCTGCTTCCTCTGCCCATTCTCTGCCTAAGAGCTCTTCCCTGTTACACCCCCTCTCCTATCATCTTCCTCTTCTCACTTTGTCTTTTTCCCTGCTCTCTCCTCCTGTTCCCTGAGGGAGGCTGCCTCCATTTTTGTAGATTTATGCGTGCTATTAATGAAACTGTATTCTATAGTTGATTATTTGTAAGACCATATATTTAGAGTTGGAAGGGATCTTAGGACTCATCTAGCATAATTCCCTAATTTAACAGATGAGGAAACTGAGGCTCAGAGTGGTATGGATAGTAAGTGGCAGAACCTGGATTTGAATGAAGGTTCTTTGACTGCAAACTCAGCACTATTTCAACAGTACCACACTGCCCCAAATACTGGGGTGTCGAAGTTTTCTTTTTAGTTTCTGGCAGAGAAGAGAAAGCCCTCACTTTCTGAAATTCCCATAATGAGATAAAGCTGATGAGAGAGAGATTGACAATTCCAGTAATGCCTCAGATGCTGAGGGATAAACACCCCTCCTTTGTACTCAAGATCATTAGCTCTCCTCTTGGCTTATCCCTTAAGGATGTTACATTGAAAGAGGTTACTGGCAATACCCCTTTCTTCTCTCTCACCCTAGCCCTTCCTCCATTTTCACAACCAGGTGCATTGCTTTTCTTCTGCCTGATGCTGACCTGAGAACTCAAGAACTAGTTCAGGAGTTTAACTCATAACCTTTTCACCTGATAATGGGTCCCTGTCACATTTTTCATGTGTAAAATACTATAATGACTGTTTTTCTCAAAACTAGTACCTGACCCATGAGCCATGGTCTCACCCATCCTCAGAAAGATGACCCTGATGTGCCTTGCATTTGTTACAGACTTAGAGTGTCACTGGCATGTTCCTTCATCTTTTCTGTAAAGTCTGAATTCAGGTATCTTGCCACAGTTTAATGAATCTAGCAGTTGGAAGGTCAAGATTGTTTGCTCTACCTACATTGACTCTGTGACATTGGCTGAATAATTTAATCGCTTAGACCTTCCATTTTCTACTCTGTAGAATCTAACTGTAGAATCTAATCTGACACTAATCAAACATTGACCCACGCATATGCTACATGTATTTCACAAATTTGTTGTACAAATAAGGTGAGAGAAACCACATTAAAGCTTGTTTCTCTTGAAAATAACTTGAGAAGTGATTTTGACTTTTCTCTTCCTAGAGTCAGAAGTTTGGAATAGCTTTGCAAGGGGTCACTCAGTCCTTTCAACCATCTTCAGACAGACTCACAGGGATATGTTTCCACACTGAGGAGAATTCAACTTATTTTCTAATGACTTCCAGAGAAAGAGATTATAAACTTTCCCCTGGTAAACCATTTGATCATCGGTCTGGAAATTCTTTTATCTGAACTCAATCTTTGATGTTACCATTTCAGCCCCTTTCTACTTGAAACAGAATTACAAAGCTCTTGAAGGCGATCTGTTCCAACCTCCCTGCCAGGGCAGGCATCCTCCCTACAATGACTCTAACTGATTATTATCCAGTCTTTGCTTGAACACCTCCAGGAATGGGTAACTTTCTATCTCACAAGGGAACTCATTCTACTTTAGGACAGGTTCTAATCATTAGAAAGTATCTTTACGAGCAAAATCTGTTTAACTTTCCATCCACGTTTCTAGTTTTGCTCTGCTTAACTTTCAGAATAAGCCGAATACCAACATTACAATCCTTCAACTTTTTGAACACAGTTAACACTTCCAACTTTCCCTCTCCTTTTTTCAAATCAAATTAATTTCATTTTTAATTTATGAAATAAAAGAAGTATTTCTATAACACAGTATGACAAAAAAGATAATTGTACCTGAAACTGTAAATCTGCTATATATAACTTGTTATTCCTTTTAAATATATAATAATCATGTAAATTTTTTCCCTTTTTTTCTTCTTCCTGCCCTAGAGATGACCACAATTAGACACAAATAGGTACACACACACATACATACACACATAAAATTATTCTATGTATGCTTCTATTATTTCTTCAGATGCAGATAGCATCTTTCTTCATATGTCCTTTGTTTTTAATTTGTGAATTTGTAATAGTCAAAAGGACTTAGTCTCTCAAAGTTGATCCTACCTTTACTTTAAAAGCCTCCCCCCTACCCCAATAAATCCATTCCTAGTTCCTTTTTCACATGATAGGGTTATGGCTTCCCACACCATCCTGGAGGGCCTGCCCTTGTACTTGAGTTTGTCAATATGCATCCTAAATCATGATACCCAGAAAAGAAGCTTGTGTGAGAGATATAAATTGAATGATATTGAGTGATTACTTTGATGAGAAGTAACTCTCCTGGTTTTGGACATGGTTTCAAACAAAGATTGCTCTGATGAGGCCTATCAAACGGGAAAGGTTTCTGTCCTCAGAAAAGTTCATTATTAGAAAATTGTCCACAAAGTGATGATCATTTTCAGCAATAGTACATTATGAAGGTCAACCAAAGTGTAGAGGTTGTTGCTAACTGTACATTCAAAGCTGTTTTCTCAGTGATGAAATGATAGGTCTTGGAAATATTGAAATATGTGTTACCTCTGAAATGAGTCAAGTATTACGTAAGTATCTGGGCTTTAATCAATCAATCAAAAAGCATTTATTAAGTACTTAATGCCCTGAAGATAGTCCAGGACTCTGAACTCAAGATCCTTTAGGTATAGCAATGCTTCCAGACTAGTGCCTGAAGCCATCATCCTGGGAAGTAACTCAGTGGAGATGCAGTCTGGCACCTGTTTTTACAAGTGCTATGGCCAAAGCTACTGAGGACCAAGAAAAAAAATTCTTGTCACCAAATTCCTTGGCATGATTCAACATCAGAAATTGGTATGATTTTATCAGAGGAAATAACATCAAAGAAGACACATTAACATCTGCTATGGCTCTATTCACTAAGGAACATGGGACTTTTCCACTTGAGAAACAGCTGAAACCTTCCATATCTGTTTTCTTCCTCATTATAATGTGAATCTATTGAGTGCAAAAACTGTCTCACTTTCCTAATTTATCCCCAATGTTTAGGCCAGTGATTTAAACAGTAAATATTTAAGTGGAAGTGGAGACAAGATGTTAGAGTAGAGGCAGGAACTCAGTTGAATTCTCCCAACATACCCCTCCAAACATCTTTAAAATAATGCCTCAAATATAATTCTAGAATGGCAGAGCCAATAAAAGGTTAGAGTAAGACATTTTTTTCCAGCACAACACAACTTATGAGGTCAGTAGGAGAGGTCTGTGGTAGAAGCTAGCCTGGAGTGCAGCCAGTGGCAGCACCAGCAACAGACATTGGAGGAGGCTACAATAGTGGCAGCAGGAGCTTCAGGTGCTCTCAGCACAGAGATGGTAAGGAGGTCAGAAAACTAGTCAGAAAAAGATTACATGGGACCCTTTGCTGGCACTGTGTACAGGACTCTGTTGCATTGCCCAAACAAAGTGCTAGGTCTCAGTTCCAGGGAGCAGTTCCAGGATGAAAAGGAACACTACTAGCACTTGTGGCTGCAGATGAGCTGGGGCCCTTGTCACCTGGTTCCATGATGTGATTATTCACAAGGGAGCAGGGGCCCTGATCTTAGTTCCAAGGCAGAAAAGAAAAGTAGCATTTGTCGCTACAGGAGAGCAGGGGACCTGGTCACAGTTACAGCGCCAAGAGTTATGTTATTACTTGCAGCTGCAGGGAAGCAAGGTCCATGAAAGGGTAAAGAGCAGGGGCTAGGAGTGACCACACCTCTCCATGGATCATACCACTTTGGAAGCACCAAAAACTTATAGACTCCTATATAGCAGCACAAAAAACCTGAAGTTTAAGACATCCCCCCTACCCCTGCCAAAGAGCAGAATCCAACTTTAATATGAAGTTAAAAGTCAAGAAATAGACTAGCAAAATAAGCAAACAACAAAAAAGGACCTGACCATAAAAAAGATACTATAATGACAGGGAAGATCAAGACACAAACTCAGAAGAAGCTGATGATGTCAAAGAAGCTATGAGCAAAGCCTCAAAGGAAAAAAAAAGTAAATTAGACACAAGTCCAACAAGAATTCCTGGAAGAGCTTAAAAAGAATTTTAAAAATCAAATTTTAGAGGTAGAGAAAAAGCGGGAAAAATGAGAGTGATACAAGAAAATCAAGAGAATCAACAAATTGGCAAAAGAGGTACAAAAAACTGAAAAAAAAAAAAACAACCCACCTCAAAAGCCAGAATTAGCCAAATGGTAAAAGAAGCACAAAAATTCACTGGAAACAAGAGTGCCTTAAAAAGCAGAATTGACCAAGTGAAAAAAAGAGGTAAAAAACTTGATGAAGAAAATAAATACTTAAAAATTAGAATGGGAAAAGTGAAAGCTAGTGACTCCATGAAACAGCCAGAAATAATAAAACAAAGTCAAAAGAATGAAAAAAATAGAAGTAAAATTGAGATATTTCATTGGAAAAACAACTGCAAAATAGATCAAGGGGAGATAATTTAAGATAATTATTAAGATAATTATAGGACTACCTGAAAGCCGTGATAAAAAAAGAGCCTAGATATCATATTTCAAGAACTTATCAACTAAAACTGCCCCAATATCCTAGAATCAGAGAATAAACTAAAAATTCTAAGAATCCATCAATCAACTCCTGAAAGAGATCCCAAAACACAAACTCTCAGAAATATTATAGACAAAATCCAGAGCTCCCAGGTCAAGGAAAAAATATTGCAAGCAGCTAGAAAGAAACAATTCAAATATTACAGAGTCACAGTCAGAGTCACACAAGATTTAGCAGCTTCCACATTAAAGGAGTAGAGGATTTGGAATAAGATATTTCAGGCAAGGGAGCTAGAACCAAAAATAACCTATCTGGAAAAACTGAATATAGTGGGAGTGGGGGTGGGGAGAAGGGGGGAGGAGGGGGAGGGAAATAGATATTGAATGAAATAGAAAACTTTCAAGAATTCTTGATGAAAAGACCAGAGCTGAATAGAAAATGTGGCATTCAAGCACAAGATTCAAGAAAAGCATAAAAAGGTAAATGTGAAAGAAAAATTTTAGGGGACTTGATAAAATTAAGTTGTTTACATTCCGACATGGGAAGATAATACTTGTAGCTCCTAAGAACTTTATCATTATTAGAGAAAGTTAGACCCAGTCTACATAGATAGAGGTCCTAGGTTATGAGTTGGCTATGATGGGAAGATTTCCAAAAAATGAAATTAAAGAGTGAGAAAGAGGGAGAAGAGGAGTAGGAAGAGGAAGAATGGGGAAGAGAATCTCACATAAAAGAGGAATGAAAGGAAGAGCTTTTATAGTGGAGGGGGAAAAGAGAGAGGGGAGTGGTGGGAAAGGCTTGAACTTCACTCTCATAGGAATTGGTTTAAAGAGGGAATAACATACACATTCGATTGGATATAGAAAATAATATGCACTCATTTAGGAAAAGAAATCTCTTTTACCCAACAGGGAGTTTGGAACAGAATGGGATATGAGGAGGGAGGTTGATAAAAGGAGGCGTGGTTTGTGGGAGACAGTGGTTAGAAGCAAAACACACTTTTAAGAAGGGGCAGAAGAGAGAGAGGGAGAGAGACAGACAGAGAGAGAGAGACAGAGAGAGACAGAGACAGAGAGAAAGATAAGCCAGAAAAAAAATAAGATGGAGGCAGTGGTGGGATTCAAATAAATTAACAACCAGTTCTCTGCCCTAAAGACCATTTTAAGCATACAAAAAGATATATCAAAAGATAGTTTAATATTTCATGCACTTAATGTTCAAATAGGAACAATGAAAGAGGTACACAAAACTAGAATTTGTTATAAGAAAGAGTTTTAAAATATTAATAAAAATATTAAATAATACCTGACGAAAACATATCCTTATGGAGTTAAAGCAGTCACATGACCACAGCAGCCAATGTTGGAACATATGCAGAACTAAAACTCATTCTATCTATTCTAACTCTTTTTTTCTTCTACTTCCATGGCTTCTGAAATGGGTGATGAGATAACCCTTGAAATCTATATTTCTATTGGTTCATTGTGTCCCAGCTTCCTATTGGTTTCACCATTCAGGGAACACCAGTTGCACTCATAATATCTCAGGGAAATTTTGGGCATAACACAAAGCAGAAGACAACTTGTCACCCCCTGGTTGTTTGGCACTTTTTCACTCTACATTATATGTTTGTTTACCGAAGTAATGAAAACAAAGAATTAAAATGTAGTATTTCATCAAAGGTATATTGAATTTTAAGAAATGAATAAATAAATGTTATAAGCATAATTCTGTCAATTTTTTTCACCTATGGAATGAACATTACTGCTGGTGCTTAGAAAATGCTGTTATGCAGATGAACGTTAAAAAAGAGTAAGGAATGTAAATTTGTGATTTCCACATTGGGTGACTTCCTGGCTGACCACTTTAGAAAGAACCCTGATTACAAGTGCCATTTTAACAATGGGTTTGCTGAACTCAACGTAAAATTAGGTATCAGTTCTACTGAACCAGTGCAAATGGGCTGAATCCCACCACTGGGGCGAGGGAAATGCACAGTCAATAATCATAACTGTGAATGTGAATGAGATAAATTCACCCATAAAATGGAAGCAGATAACAGAATGGATTGGAACCCAGAATCCAACAATGTATTGTTTATAAGAGACACACTTGAAACGTAAGGATATTCACACAGAGTAAAAATGAGCTAGACGACAGGGATCAGCACATAGTAAACATTTAGTAAATGATAGTTGACTGACTTTTTCCTGAGGTTAAAGTTTGATTATATCAGTCTCCTACTAAAACAACAACTAGTGGATAAAAATTCAGTAAGTTAAGTTCATTCTACTTTGGCTCCTTCCTATCTCTCAGTCTTGTTCACACTACTTCTTTTCACGAAATCTATGAGCCAAAACCAGCCACTAACTTTCCCCCACACTTGAAACACCATCTTCCACTACCATGCATTTGTATAAGCTATCCTTCATGTCTAGAATTTACTCTCCCCTTATTTCTACTTTACAAAAGCCTTATCTTCCTTCAGAGATCAGTTCAGATTCAATTTATTCTTTTCCCAGTTTAACAGTGCTCCCTAAGTCCTCAATTTTCCTTTTATTTATTTATGAATAGCTTTTATCCTCCCAGTAGGATGTTAACTCCTTAAAAGCAAATACTGCTTCATTTTTCTAGTATCCTGTTTAACTGAGTGTCTTGTCCCTAGTAGGTCCCTAATAAATGCTTTTGGGATTGGATTTAGTTGACACTGCAATTGATTTAAAAGGAAATTCAAGACTTCCAAGTCTTTAAAGTTTTAGGTTTGAACTTTTTCCCCAAAGGTCTTTTATTGATTACAATTTTTATGTTGTGCTCAGTAAAGGATGTATTTCATACATTTACTTTTCTATATTTGTTTATGCAGTTTTTATGTTTTAGCACATGGTCAGTTTTTAGAAAGATGCCATTTACTATTGAGAACCCCTTTCTGTTACCAATCATAATAACCAGACATTTATCATAAATAATGTTTGCAAAATTCTACTTAGGTCCTTAACTTTTTCTTCTTTCTCTTATAGATTTCTCTAGGTCTGAAAGGGGCACATTAGATTTCACATCTATTATAGTTTTACTATCTATTTCTCTATGTAACTCAATTTTATCTTCCTTTAAGTTCTTAGATATTATCCCATTCAGTGTACATGTATAAAATATTGATGCTGTTTCATTGTCTCCAGTATCTTTAAGCAAATGTAGTTTCCTTATTTATCTTTTCTAACCACATCCCTTTTTACTGTTGCCTTGTTTGAGATTGTGATTGATCATTATGATCAGAGTGTACTTTGGGTATGCTTTGGGTTTTCAGTCACTTTGTAGCTCACCAATCCAAGTACTTCAGGCTTCCTGCTTTCTAGATGCAGAGCACTGTAGGTTTCAAGAGTCCCTGAAACATCTTAGGTCTGAAAAACTACTAACCTGCTTACCTGTGCTCATGTTGGCTTTCCAGGTGAGACTGCTTTCCTAGCACCCACTGGCTTCTGTCTTTTCATATAACTATTCTTAGGTTGGATAAAAGAGTTTGTTCTTGTTTCTCTTTAAATTTCTTAATCATTATGCAAATTGGTGATCTTTTTAGATCTTTAAAGTATATGTAAGAGATTTCAGATCCTTACTGAAATTTTCTACCTCTGTATTAACTGGAAATAGAAGTCCTTACTTCTTAAAACAAGGACTGACTTTTCTATCTCAAGCACTGACTGGACTTAAAGACTTGGTTTTAAATCTTACCTCTGGTGCTTGCAACTTGTGTGATCCATAGGTTAGTCACTTCACTTTCCTAGGCCTCAGGTTCTCTATAAAATAAGGAGGGTTGGAGACTAGATGACTTTTAAGGTCCCTTCTAGCTCTGTACCTATGATCTTATAGTCCTATGATCCTTCTCCCTTTGTTGTAATCTTGCAATCCTTTACTCTCTCCCTTTCCTGGACTTTGAACATATGGAGTTTATGGAGGGCATAACAATCCTAATTTTAAAAAAATCTTTTATCAATCAATAGTGAGGGTTGGGAAACACTTGGCTTGAAAACATTTTTGAGTCACTGAAATATGATCCAAAGAAATCAGTAACTCCCTCTGGTTCCATGTTAGAAAGCCATCCCTGTCCTCATCTACATTCTACATTGACTAAAATTTCACCATTTAGATGAATTCCTTTGATTTAAAATAGGTGTGCAAATCCTCTAAAGACCTGAAAGACAAAAATCAAATGAATGTCAAGTACAATTTAAAAAACAATTTAATTTGGGACTTTGGAAGAAAATAAAAATTAGTCTGTTATTCAGTTTAAGAATGGGACTTCATTTAATGATAAAATTATTACAGTAATAATAACGATAGCTGGCATTTATATGGTGATTCAATTTCTGCAAATTCTTTACATATGCTATTTCATTTGATCCTCACAATCATCCTTCAGAATAGATACTGTTAATTCCCCCATTTTACAGATGAAAGAACTGAGGCTGAAAGAGGTTAGGTGATTTACCTAGGCCTAAAGAGCTGATAAAGTTCTGAGGCAGAACTTGGACTCAGGTTTTCTTGACTCTAAATCCAGCATTCTACCAATACAAAAAAAATTGCATTTCAATTCTATATAGTGGCCAATTAAAGAATAAAGAAAGGTAGAGGAAACAAGAAAAAGAAAGTAAGTGAAGAAAAGAATTTAAAAAGCCTGGGGTAAGGGAAGGACCAAAATTTCCCATCCACAGTCTTTCCCTTCCAATTCCATCACATTTAGGTTTCTGCCTTCGTGGCAATTTCTAGCTAACCAAAGGTTAGCTAGAATCATATCTATCCTGGCCTCAGTTCCCTAATAACAAAGGCTCTCTCTACTTTCCTGCTCAGGGTCTGATACCAGCTCTTTCTTAGGTAGTCATACCATTTTCCCTGACCAACTTGAACAAGGAAAAATTGATCCCTTTTCCTTCATCGTCAGCCAACATTCCCTGAAATCTCAGCCCCATTTCCCTGCAATCCTCTCCTTAGATGACTTACTGTTAAGACTGAAGCCCTAATCCTTCTGTTCCACTCTCCATCTGCCAAAGTTTTCTGTCTCCTTTTTGATTATCTTTGTAATCAGCATAAAGTGGGTCGAGCACACTGGGACAGCCTTGACCTTGTTACTGTCACTGTGGTACCAGTCCCATTTCCCCCTAATACTACCACCATAACAACCTTCTCTCTATGGGAATGCCATGCCAGAATCAAGTGATAAAGTTTGTTGTCTTCTGCAGTCACTTTAGTTTAAAAAACATGTTCAAGTCACATGAAATCAAATCAAGAGTTGGATTGATTTATAGGTTAAATTTCCCTTGTTCTTATTGTTCATTCATTTCAGTCATGTCTGACTCTTTGTGACTTCACTTGGGGTTTTCTTGGCAAATATGCTGGAGTGGTTTCCATTTCCTTCTCCAGTTTATTTTATAGATGAGGAAAGTGAGGCAAAAAGGGTTAAGTGACTTGTCCAGAGTCACACAGCTAGTAAATATCTGAGGCCAGATTTAACTCAAGAAGTTGAATCTTCCTGACTCCATGACCAGAACTCTATCCACTGCACCACCAAGAAGATATATCTATAAGCATGTTCTTTTAAAATACAAATACTCATACCAAAGAAGAGAAAAAAAATGTATCTCTCCCTCTTCTTTGCAGAGATGGGCAGCTATGGGTATGGAATATTGCATACATGATTAAACTTAGACTGATGTTAATTAATTTAATTAATTAAAATTAGACTGATGTATTGTTTAACTTGCCTTCTTGATTCCTTCTTTCTCATTTTTGATTACAGTGGCTGGCATTCTCAGTAGGGGAGGGAGGAGGTTAAATTTAAAAATGATGAAGATGTGAAGGCAAAAGATAATTTTTTTAAGAAAAGTAAAATAAAAAATAATAAAATGATAATAAAAAATAAAATTAAAAAAGAAGTAAAATAAGATTTTCCAGAAAGGGGAACTACATTGAGCTTTTATTTGTCATATATATATTAGCATGCATTCATTTATGAGATAAACCCAGACATAATCAGGAGGGCAGAGTGGGGAGGTAGAATATTGGAGGCTGGGCCGTGCTTAGATAGGATATTATAGATGGGATGCATATGGTATGTGAAGCCACTGGACTCTTAGGGGACTGGTGCCTGTAGGGGGGAATAGAGTATTGAAATAACAGAAATAGCTGAGGTACTGGGACAAACCTCACTTCCAAAGTTCTGCCTAGGACTAGGGCTTGGGCTTACAGTGATTATGAGATTCCTTGTTATGTGGTGAGGATACATGAGAGGTCAAAGAGAAAAAGGAATTCTGGAATTAGTCAGGAAATCTTGAGTGATCTCAACACTTAACTAGCTGTATGACCTCAGGCGAGTCACTTAGCTTCACTAAACCTCAGTTTCCTAACATGTAAAATGGGGATAACATTTCTACTACCTGTATCACAGGTGTGCGTGTATGTGTGTGTGTGTGTGTGTGTGTGTGTGTGTGTAAGCTTTGTAAATCTTAGTGCTTTATAACTAGTGAGCAACTATTATCTAAAATGAGAGATTTCAGCAAGATCTTTGGGTGTTGTCCTCATGAATGCTGTCCAAGTAACACAGGAGTCAGAATAAAATCAGAATTCAGCTGTAGGAGTGCAGTTTACACTCCATTTGCGGTGAGAAAATCCTTCTTTCTGTCAAATTTGGCAGGGAACCCTCTGCTGCCCCCTCCTCTCTTTCTGTGGCAAGGCGATGCTGTCTCTCCAGTGAGCGTTACTATGGTTACCGTGTTACTTCCCATTGAGATCCTGTTGAGGGGCAAGCTGAAGTTGATCCAACCTTGTATTAGTCCAGGAAGTCTAGATTTCCTTGACATACAGTTGGGGACACAGGTGTGTTTCCACAAATTGGTTTCCTCCCTTTCAGTACTTAAAGTATGGCTTACAGTCAGCAAAGAGATGCAAAAGAAATATTTCAGCATGCCTACAGGGAATATGGCTGAAGTGTGCATGTACGTGTGTGTATGTGTGTAGTGTGTGTGTGTATGTGACCTCCATTCATGGGGGTGATTGTGGTTCCCTTCTATACCATGAAGTGGAGATGGGGAGGAGCATATGCATGGAGGCAGAGGGACAGAAATGAGATCCATGGCCAACCTGAGTCAAAATGACTGCAGAATCACTAGGCAGCAGAAATTGTCAAGGCCATGGCAAAGGCGGAGATCAAGCTGAATGGGTGAGAAAATGAGAAATAGCCTATTCTGGGGGTCAGAAGCCATGCTGTACAAGGCTAACAAGTTGTTCTGATTGGTAGGGAGGTGGCTTAATGCAGAAGAGTCTATTCCAGGGGTGGGGAACCTGCGGCCTTGAGGCCACATGTGGCCTTGAGGCCACATGTGGCCTTGTGGATCCTAAAGGCCACACTTAAGGACCTATAAGGCCACATGTGGCCTCAAGGCCGCAGGTTCCCCACCCCTGCTCTACTCCAAGGTCCTGATTTGGGCTTCCCAGGGCAGCCAAACTAGATTAAAATGTGATTGGGAAATATTTAACAAAATAATCTAAAAACACGTAGAACACAGACAATGTTACTATTTGGTTTTCTAAGGCAATGTGTGGTCTGTATGTATCCTTATGTAAGGTTCAGTGGCCCCTATTTCTATTTCAGTTTGACATCACTTAATGGATAGAGCATAGGACCAGGAGTCTGGAAGACCTGGTTCAGATTTTGCCTTAGATGTCTACTAGCTGTATAATCTTTGGTAAGTCCTTTAACCGCTGAAACCTCAGTTTCCTCCTCCATTAAATGAGGAAAATAAGAAGACCTACCTGACGGTGATCTTAGGAGGATCGAAAGAGACAACATGTAAAGTGCTATATAAACGCTAGTTATTACTACTATTATTACTATTGGGCACTGTGGCCCTTAAGCTAGCTCATGTCAGATGGAGACTCAGGAAGGATTACTCTAGAACCCATCTCTCGAGTCCTCTGCCTCCCAGGAATGCCACCCCAGTGATGCTCTGGGGACCAGAGATGGTCTTAAGAGTGGACTGGGAGAGTGAGCTCAGAACCCATGTGCTACTTATTTGTTAAAGGTGAGAAAAGACTGCAGAAACCTGTAACATCAATGTTGCTAGCAGCTGCTGTGGAGGTGAAAGACCAACGTAAAACCAACAAGAGCACACAGGAGGGCTGCTAGTCCAGGTTCTTTGATGTGCTTTTCTAAGGAAAGCAACTTAAAGGGGTTAACAATCTCACTTGAATTAAACACACATGTATCATTCACTTAGTTCAGGGGGAAAAAGCCAGCTTCTGAACTTCAGAGAGAATACAAGAATACAAGCAGAAATTACATAAGCAGAGCAAATAACACCAACCAGCAGACAGCCTTCTAGCTGTCTGTCCAACATCTCAATACATAGTTACAAGAGAAGCACCAACATCTGGGTTTTTCAAACCCTAGGCGGGGCTACTTCAACTACTACCCAGAGTACCCAGAGTCTCGTCACCAACATTCTTTCAATGAGTGTGCCTCCCAAAGACAAAACACTAACCTCTGAGTTTATATATACTTCTTCAGCGTCAAAGGGCGTCACAACCACGAGACTCAAACCTATGTGAACTACGCTTTCTTGTTTCTTAAAGCAGGTCAAAGACTCTTGATTCAATCAAAGAAGCAAAAGACAATAAAAAGTTCACTTTGCTTGCCATTACATTTGAAAGGCAAGACTCATAAAAGGTACTTGATTATCTCAGCATTCTAAAAGAGAAAACAGAAAAGTCCCACCCTAATTACTATAACAAAACCTGACCTGGCCCCTAGGTTTGAGATCAGTGCTCTCCATCAATCAATTAACACTTATTAAAAATCAGACACTGGGCTACTATGAACTCTGAGAATATTTCATGTTGTGGGTAAATGGAAGGAACACATGTATACAGTGTAGAACAAAGGCAAAATTGGGAAGCAGGAGCCTGTCCTCACCAGCCGCTTCCCTTTCCTACACCAAACCCTTGATCTGCCCCACACTCCAGGGCCCTACACGGTCCAAGTTGCCTCTTACTTAACCCTAGACAAGTCCCTGTTAGAAGATCAGAATGGAGCAACTCTGGGAGGTCTAGAGGAGCAAAATTCCCGTTCTCCAGCTAGTCACATCAGAAAGGGAAAATTGAGAGCTTCTTAAATTTAGAGCTGGAAGGGATTTCAAGGGCCATTTAGCCCAACCCCCACATTTTACAGATGGGTAAACTAAGGCCAGGAAATGTTACATGACTTGGCTCAAGTTCATGGAGGTAGACTTGGTGGCATGGCAACAGAGCCAGGATGTGAGGCAGGGTCCTCTGATGGGAAATCCATCATCTCTTCCATTGCTTTCTTCCCCCCATAGCTTTTACAGTTGCAGAAATGGCTGTTAAAAGGGATGTTAGTTACACTGGCATGTTTCTCATGGGTGCCAAGAAGGCTGGTAGTATATTATATGGTCATCTATTTAGAGCTAAAAGGGATATTAGAATACACCCGGTCTAACCTCCTCAATTTAGATGTAAAAGGTAACAGAAATTAAGTGACTTGCTTAGGTTTTCACAGCTAAGTGTCAGAGGGAGGATTTGAACCCAAGTCCTCTGACTCCCTTGGACAGACTTCAAAAGATAGTGGAGGCTACAAGGGCCTGGAGTGCTATGGTCCATGAGGTCAGGAAGAGTCAGACACGACTGAACAGCAACCACTGACTCCAGAACCATTGTTCTTTTCACTGTACCATGCTATTTTCCACTATCTTATATAAAAGAGGAATTATTTTCAGAGATTAGTCATGATTTGAAATGTAGATATAGAATTTAATATTTGGCGTGGAGAGAATATTTGGCGAAAGAGTAGAGGAATATGGAGAAAGAATAGTAAAGTCTAGGAGATTAAGCAAATGGATAAAGGCACTAGATCTTCTTCCCTTGAATGTGTGTGTGTGTGTGTGTGTGTGTGTGTGTGTGTGTGTGTGTGATCATGGGTGTTGATGCAGAATTGTATCAGCTGAATTTCCTGTTCTTAGATCAGGGCATCCATAGTAAACCAGTACTGGACTTCTCTCCTTCCATCTTTCATATCCATCCTTGCATTTCTTTCCTCTGGCTATGTCCTCCTAAACCTATTCTTTGTTTTCACCAAGACTCACAGTCATTCATCTATCCCTCTCTACTTTTCTAGTCAATCACCCCTGCTCTGACTTCACTTTCTTCCCTTTGATATCCTGATCCTAGAGTTAACTCAATTCAAATAGAAATTACGTTCTGGTCTTGAATGCCTCACTCCCTGTCCTTTTGTCCTGTAGCTGCTCATACCTCACCAAGTCCTAACTCTGGGTGATTCCCACCACCTACTTTCCCTACTTCATGCTTCTAGAGACAGTCATGAGCCTGGGTCGACTACAAATTTATGCAGGACGTTTCCAGATGCATCAGAATTCTTTTTGTTCTCCCCTGCTTGACTACCTCACTCTCCACTGTGGTGGTTCAAGCCTTCTCTTCTGTCTTCAGGTCTTGTATCTCACCTCTTTATTCAGTCCTGTTCTCAGAAGCAGGCTTTGTCTCTACTTTACTCCCATCCCTAATGAGCTCCTTCTCCCCTACTCTATGCTTTAAACCCTTTATATTGCTGCCCATTTTCCTATAATTTTCTGTCTCTGATTAAGAAGTGGCTTGTCTGACTGAGGCCAACTTACTACTTTTATCCCATCTGCCTCCATCTTTGCTGAGCTTGCCCCTTTAATTAACCATTCTAAGTATATATGTATGTGTGGTGTGTGTGTAGTCATATCAGAAAGGGAAAATTGAGATGTATATATGTATGTACATATATACATACACACATACATACATATATGTGTATACACACACATAATCTATACCAAGCTTACCTTGTCTCCCAGCTCCTTTCTTGCTGCTTTCCATTGTGTCTAGGTCTCTTATGTCCCTAAAATATTAATAAATCTTCACATTACACTGCCATTGCCTCAAGGAACTGTTTCAGAGCTAAAATGTCTACTTGTTGACTCAGTAGCTCACAAGAAACGTGAGATGCACAAATTTAGAGACATCTTCTCTACTCCAGATGTCCATATGGCCTATTTGTGCCCCACCTGTGATAGAGCATTCTGAGCTCATGTCAATCTAAGCAGCCGCAGTTGGACACACTTGACCTTGACCTAGACATAGTAAGGCCATGTTGGTTCTCTTTAAGCAAGAAGGAAAACAACTATCAGCTTGTTGACTCCATATCCTCATTTCCCATTTGTCCCTCAATCTAACATAAGGTCTAGCATATAGTAAGCGCTCAATAAATGTTTGTTGATTGATTGATGTTACTACCACTTGACTAAAACTACTCTCTCTAAGGTTACTTGTGATCATTAAATTGCTAAATATGATGATTTTCCTAATTAGCTGGTAGATATATAACTCTTTCTAGTAGTTTTTGAATTTTATAAGAATATAAGAGGTGATCCAAAGGCACACATGCCTAAAGACAGAATGATAGGTACAGTATTTCTTACTCTGGAGATGCTGTTGCCCTATAGCTTTCTTTTATGATTGTTGAATCATTGGCCTGGATGGATATTTTATGAGGTGCCTTGGCCATGTTCAATGCATTCTTTGGACTTTACCTCCACCCCAAGGCTGTGGGAATCCACTCCCCCTTTCCCTTATTTCCAGCTCTTTTCTATTTGTCATATTCACCCATTAGAACATAAACTCCTTGCAGATAGAGACTGTTTATTTTCCTTGTATTTGTATACATGGTGCTTAGCACAGTACCCGACACACAGGAAGCAATTAACAAATGCTCTATTTTATTTGTCTATCCACTGAGTAGATAGGTGGAGTGGAGAAGGGGCTTTCTCAGTACTCCTTAAATCATACAATGTATGTTTTATATATGTATATATGCAGGACAGCTAGGTGGCTCAGTGGATAGAGTTCTGGGCCTGAAGTCAGGAAGTCTCATCTTCCTGAGTTCAAATCTGGCCTCAGACACTTATTAGCTGTGTGACTCTGACCAAGTCACTTAATCCTGTTTGCCTCAGTTTCCTCATGTGTAAAATGGATCTAATAAGGGCATCTACCACCTAGAGTTGTTGCTTAACTATTATTAGCTAACATTTATATAGAACCTACTACGTGCTAGGTGCTGTGCTAAGCACTTTACAAATATTATCTTTGCTAGGAAGCACCTCTGTTCCCCTGGACTCCTTCTTCTTGAAGATTACGGGCCTTGCCGCCAGGAAAATACCACCAGAGAAATTATGGGAATTGTAGGCTTCCCTCCATGAAATCACACATCTCTATGATTTCTTCCCAGGTACCAAATTTTATTGAAAGCCATTTAAATACATAAAAGATAGATTCATTTAAAAGTATTTTTCAGATGTAATTTTTTAAATTTCAAGAATGAAATGAAGTGAATGTATATATTATATTATATATTGCATATCATATATGTGTATGTAACATTTGTTTTTGTTCAGTCATTTTTCAGTCATGTCCAGTTCTTTGGGACCCCTTCCTGCCAATGACAGAAATGTAGAAAGTCCTTCCCCTAGTTTCATGACAGGGTAGCAAGCCTGCCAAGCAGAGGCTGCTGTTGTTGCTGTTCGGTTGTTTCAGGGATTTTCTTGGCAAGGATACTGCAGTGGTTTGCCGTTCCTTCTCCAGCTCATTTTACAGATGAGAAACTGAGGCAAGCAGTGTTAAGTGACTTGCCCAGGGTCACACAGCTAGTATGTACCTGAAGCCAGATTTGAACTCTGGAAGACAGAGATCTGGCGCTGTATCCACTGTGCCAGCTAGGTGCAGCTGACACAAACATAGAAGGTCCTTCCCCAATGGCCTAGAATCATGACAGGTTAGCATGCCTGCCAAGCAGGAGTAATCTGAACTTATTTACTATGGCTACCATGGCCTCTTTTAGGTCTTCTTCCTCCCCAAACCTCCTTTATTCATCTCAAACCAGTCATTATTGGTATTTTTCCCACTTCTTTTTTTTAAAGGAATAATTAAGCTCTCCTTCACAGATGATCCTTAAGTGTCACCCTTTCTTTCTGTTATTTTCTCATAGCTTACTTCCTGGGTAAAATAAGCACACTGATAGTGAGTAACTGCAGTGAGTAACTCCATCAATCCTTTGAAAATCATAAAGAATCCAAGGTACATGAACCTAACCTTTAATATCCACCATTTGGCCATTGTATTTGAAGTCTAAATTGCTGTGTCAGTCTGATGTAGTTCATTAGCTTCTAGGATAAAATCTATGTCTTTTTCTTTGTCTATTGGTGCACTATGTACTTGCTGCTTTAAAAAACATTAGGTATAATAAATAAAAAAATGATGACAGTTGCACCAGTCTTCTAAAATGCGTCTTCAATATCTCTTACTTGGAAAAGTGGTAAATACTTCTTAGAAAAATCCAAGCACTTAGTTTGACAATTCTAGCAAACATTAAAAAGAGTGAATCAAAGGAGATTATATTATCTGGTAGAGTGTGTTCCTAAGGTAGACCTTGAAAATAGGACAATAAGATAGCTGATCCAGGAGAGGGGTCCAGCCACCTGGACTATTTTTTCTATAAGTCATACTTAGCTCCAGATGAATGTTTCTCACATTTTTATTTTAATTTTTTCAGATCTGAATGGCATACTTGACTCTGGGTACCTCATTTTATTGATTTTTCATGCAAAACATTTCCATGTTAGCCACATTGAAAAAGAAAACAAACAAAAACCCAAGAAAAATAAAGAAAGTTTAAGAAATATGCTTCAATTTGCACTCAGAGTTCATCAGTTCTGTCTTTGTAGGGGGACAGCATTTTTCATCATGATTCCTTTGGAATTGTCTTGGGTCATTATCTTGTTCAGAGCAGCTAAGTCTTTCATGGTTAATCATCCTCACAGTACTGCTGTTACTGTGTACAATGTTCTCCTAGTTCTCACTTCACTTTGCATGAGTTCGTGTGAGACTTCCCAGCTTCTCCTGAAACCATCCTATTCCTCATTTCTTTTTTAAAAATTTATTTATTTATTTTTAGTTTTAGTTTACAACACTCAGTTCCTCAAGTTTTTGAGTTTCATATTTCTTCCCCTCCCTCTCCTCCTCTCTCCCCAACCAAGACGGCATGCAACCTGATATAGGTCCTACATATACCTTCACACTAAACATATTTTCACAATAGTCAAGTTGTAAAGAAGAACTATAACCAATGAAATGAATCAGCAGAAAAAAGAAACAAAACAGAAACAAAAACAAAAACAAACAAAAAAAGAGAGGAAATAGTGTGCTTCAATCTGCATTCAGACTCCATAATTCTTTCTCTGGGTGTGAATCGCTTCTTCCATGATGAGTTTTTTGGAGTTGTCTTAGAACCTTGCATTTCTGAGAAGAGCAAGTCTATCAAAGTTAGTCATCAGAGATACTATGTGTCTGTAACGAAGCATAATGTTCTCCTGGTTCTGCTCCCCTCACTCAGCATCAGATCATGTAAGTTTCTCACATTTTTATAACTCTAGACTAGAGCATGGATTCTTCACTTTTTTTCCTGTGATATGGACCTCTTTAGTAGTCTGGGTGAAGCCTATGGAGCCCTTCTCAAAATAATATTTGTAGCAGCTCTTTTTGTGGTAGCTATGAACTAGAAATGGAAAGGATGCCTATCATTGGGGGAATGGCTAAACAAGCTGTAGTATATGATTGTGATAGAATATTATTGTGCTATAAGAAATGACAAGTAGGATATTTTCATAAAAGACTGGAAAGCCTTACATGAACTGATGCAAATTGAAATGAGCAGAACCAGGAGAACGTTGGATATGGTAACAGCAATATTTTATGATGAAGAACCATGAATGTTATTTTCAACAATACAATGATCTAAGACAATCCCAAAGGACTAATGATGAAGCATACTATCTGCCTCTAGAGAATGAACTGGTATTGTCTGAGTGCAGACTGAAGCAGGCTATTTTTTGCTTTCTTTCTTTCCTTCTTTCTTTCTTTCCTTCCTTCCTTCTTTCTTTCTTTCTTCCTTCCTTCCTTTCTTTCTTTCTTTCTTTCTTTCTTTCTTTCTTTCTTTCTTTCTTTCTTTCTTTCTTTCCTTCCTTCTTTCTTTCTTTCTTTCTTTTCCTTTTATTAAAGTCTTCTTGTACAAAATGACTACTATAGAAATGTTTTACATGATTGCACATGTGGGGAGGAGGGAGGGAAGGATAGAATTTGGAACTCAAAAGTTAAAAAAGGTTAAAATTGTTTTAACATGTAATTGAGGAAAATAAAATATTAAAAATAATGTTTTTAAATGCATAAGTAAAATATATGGGATTAAAAAGGAAGCCAATTATATTGAAATTAGCTTCAAAATCTTTTTTAAAAGAAAAATTTTCAAAATATAAGTTAAGAATCCCTGCTTAGAGCTACATTTGCGATTAACAGTAAGCAAGAGCCATCTGACCCTCATGTGCCCAGGAGATTCTAGCAAAATGTAGCATTCTAATACAAAAATGAGAGGCTTTGAAGGGTCCCAGGTTACATGTGATGAATCCATGAGTATCATTGCATTAGTGCTCTAAGATCTCGTAGTAAAGCAAGTGCCAGGAAATACAATGGTTAACCTGAAGGTCACAATCAGTAGGCAGAAAAAAAAATCAGATATATATCTCTTTTTTAATGTCTTCAGGTTTCTAGATGGTGGGATCTAGATCTAGATTGTTCCAGAGTGTGATCACAGGAGGTAATGGCTCTCTTACTCTTTCTGCTCTTGGCCTTGGTTTAGAAATTGACTCTGTTCTCCTTGGTTCTTTTTTGAAATTTATTTTTATCTTTACAGAATAAAACAAGCATTTCCATAGCATAATAGAATAAAAAAAGATGACCGCACATGAAACTGTAAATCTACTATGCACAACTTGCTGTTCCTTTCAAATATACAACAAAATTATCATGTAAATTTCTTTTTTTCCTTTCTTTTCTCCCCACCCCTCTGCCCTAGAGATGTTTATCATTACACCCAAATAGGTATCTGTTCTCCTTGGTTCTTGACTTTGGCTTGACAGCCACATTCTTGTTTTCTGAGTTCCTGATTCCCTTTCCTCTCTGTTGCACCTGCTTTTCCCTTAGATCATGAACAGCAGTGGAAGGAAGGACAAGGACCATGGAAACAGAGCCCACAGCACAAGCTCAGTGTAGCAGTGAGGTCAAGAGGCCAACTCGACAAACCAATAAAAAATATATAGGAATAAGAGCAAGATGCAAGCCTCCAATGCCACACAAAGTCACCAACTATGAGATGTTCAGGGCAACCTGAAAAATCTTAGTGTATTTTTAAGCTTAAAACCACACTGAGATTTTTGAGATAACATTAGGTAAATTAGAAAACCAATGAGAGGCAGGTGGCCACAGGATCAGATACTGAGGGCAGTTTTCTATCTTAGCTTCAGCTGTTTTTACTTCTCTCTCCTCCTGGTTAAATCCAGTCTTGAGCAAACCTGGCCTAGACATTGGCAGGTGGTGACAATTGAAAACAGCTGACTGGTAGTACGCATAGAGTTAGTGAGCAGATGTGACTACACTGGCAGATATTTCCGTGACAAGATCCTGAGTGCCAAGTTTCTGATCCTCACCTGGCAAATGACCCTGGCCCCTCATTGCTATTTATCCCCTGATGAGTTGGCTTGGTATTCTGGACCCTAGATCTAATCATGACTCTGATGGACTCTGGGTCAGCATCTCAGCAGCAGGGACTTGAACCAATCCTCCTGATAGCATTGTAAAATAATGGATAAAGAGATGGAAACATCCAAATTTCAAGCTTAATCCATTTCTTCCAACTCTAAATGTCCTCATATTTTCCTCCAAAACTCTGCCTTTGTGACCACTCACACATTTTCAGAAAATTACTTAGAGCATCTCTGTAGGATTCTATTTAGGTTTGTGGGATCACATTTGGATGTAAAACCAAAAAGTTCACTTAAAAAGCCAAATGTTTGATTTACTTAATGTCAGACCTTCCAATTTTGGGGGAAAAAAATCAGAATTTTTTTTCCAGGTGTTCAAAATATCCAAATGTTTGGAATCAAATAACTAAAAACTTGGCTTCCTGATTGAAATGTTTGAGCTTTCATCCCAAGCTTTTTCAGCAGGTTGCTCCAACCTCATTCTTCAGGAGCAGTAGCTGTGCTAAAATGTCAATGGATTGTTGCCTTCAGAACCGGAAGAGACCTCAGAGATCACCTAGCCCAAATGCTTCATTTCACAGATTTGAAAACTGAGGCCCAGATTAATGAAGAGACTTGCCCAAAGTCACTAAGAAAGTGAGTAGATTTCCTCTTTGCTTATTTGCCTAATGTTTCCTATCTGACTATGCTTATAATATAGCCACAGCATGGAGGGAAAGATAGAATGCTAGGCTTCAGGTCAGCAAGCCCAGAGACCAAACCTTACCTCTAGTTATGTGACCTTGGGCAGGTCACTTGGGCATGTGATTCAAGCAACTTCTTATCCACCATGCCAAGGCAGGTTGGGATCTGCATTGGTGGAATGAGTTCCCAAACCTGGAATATCCCATGCTGACAAAATCAGATTTTCATTAACCTCTTAGTTTAGAAGTCTTAGTTTCCTAATCTGTAAAACAGGATTAGAAATAACCTGAAATACTTACTTCACATGGTGGTTGTGAGATTGAAAGAAGTATATGTAAAGTGCTTTGTGAGCCTTTAAACACTAAGAAATGTCAGTTATTGTTACGATTTAGGTCATTGTCATGGGGGACTCCCAGATAGGAAACCCCCTCAACCAATGGAGATTGGTACAGTTCTTCAGTTTAAAATCTTAGTTGTCTAGGGTACTGGGAATAAATGACTTGTATACAGTCTGATGGCCATTATGTTTTAGGTCTTTCTAATTCTGAGGTCTGTTTTCTATCTGCCTTCCTATCCTGCCCATCATTGCTTTGTTATTATTTCTCCTCTTCTTCCTCCTCCTCCTCCTATTCCTCCTCTTCCTCCTCCTTCTTCCTTCAAGTTCAGAAAGAAATAGTTGTTGCTATCCTGCTATTATTCTTTCTTATTTAATATTCTCGAGATTAATGTACAAGTGGATAAAATAATTGTTTTTTGCAATTTAATCAATAAGCACTTCAGTATCTACTATACGTAAAGCACAATGCCTATAATTAAATAAATGGATATTAAATGGATATAAGCTGATCTTCTGAATGCTCACTGAAAGCATCTTTGGGACAAATCTAGTAGCAGGCAGCATTTTAGTTTGATGACAGGGAGAATGATCGTGATGACAATGCTCCTGTAAAACTTCATTTGTAAACCTGAACAGCCTCATGACAGTAGCTCCTCCTATTCTTCTAAATATTTTTAGTCTGGATTCCCTAAAGCCATTCTGTTAGATTCTGCTCTTGAGATCTGATTTGGTTAAAATATAATCATCTTAATTTATAGGCATTTCTAATTCCTTGTGACATTTGCATGACTTCACTAAGGAAAGTAAAAAATTGACATCCAGGATTTTCCATCACAATTCCATATTTTGTATGAGTATGTACATAATAGACTAGAAAACCTATATAGATTGCCTGATGTCAAGTACAAGCCTCAGTTGTAGTGACATGACAGGTCTGACCCAGATGGGCAGCGTGCAGAACTAGGAGAGATAAGGAGAGCTAGTGAACCCTCTGGCTTCTCAGGGCTCCTGGGGAGCCTGAGTTCCTGGAAGATCAGTTCACCTTGAAGTGATCTATGTACCAAGCTTTCAATTTCTGTGTTCTAACATAGTGTTATCACGTCACTTGGCTAGATGACTGCATACTGGTGCGCCTCAGGTCACAAAGGTTCTTTGGGGGAAGCTTTAATGTCTGTCCCATGGGGTTCACTGGCGATCGAAGGTTCTCATTGGGTTAGCATAACAGCCTCTCAGATGAAAAGAACTAAGTAGCAGCTTCTGAGGCAGAGAGAGCAGGCACCAGGTAACAAACTGGTAAGAATTCAGCTAATAGCTGCCATTTGATAGAAACAGCCCATCAGATCAATGAAATGGCTAAGTGCTTTATTATAACCGTTACATTTGTCTCAGAATGATTGAGGCAATTTTCCCCGCTCAGTCACAGCTGAACAGTCAGTGTGGGTGACATTGACTGAATTTGCTTTGTTTGAACTTGGTGTAGCTTGTTGCTGTTTGCTAAGTCGCCCCCGGTGATGGGAAAACCTTAGGGGCAACGACATGTGTGCGTGTGCGTGTGTGTGTGTGTGTGTGTGTGTGTGTATGTATGTATATATACACACACTCTCTGAAGGTCAAACGCTCACCAGGATCTTGGTCCATTTGTTCCCACTCCACCCCCATCCCCTGGGCTTTTCCCACAAGGCCATTAATAGGGTTCAGAATTATGTCAATGAGATATTTACATCTGCCACATCTGTGTTATCCCAGTCTAGAGACTGGGATGCAGGACCTCCTCCATAACAATCAGCTTTAGGATTTCACATACATCAGGCTCTCTGGCTGTCCAGATTAGGGATGGAGACTAGGGGCGCTAACCTTTTGTGAGGCTTTACTTCTTAATCACCCTCCCCACACACTTCCTAAATTGACATTCACCCCAAAGTCCTCTAGTTGTTCAGGGATCTGCAACTGAACAACACCCCCATTCACAACCCAGGTTGACTCACACCCCACTGCGAATGCTCTGACTCACAGGCCTCCTACTTGTATGCATGCACACTGACTAGTTGCTCCCTTTATTTTCATACAGTCAAGGTCCACTCACAAAGTCTGCCACAAACACCCGGAAACCAGCTTCCTGTTCTGATGCTCTCTTCTAGCCTGAAGCTAATTACTGATTATGTGCAAATGGCTTTAAAATCTGGCATCTTGAGGGTCTAAGATGGAGGAGAAACTTTCACAAGGCCCTAGAAGATAAATTATAATCCTTCCTAGATTTGGGACTGGAAAGAACCTTACAGGTTATGTAGCCCAACCCCTCTGCATCTTTAAATTGGCAGGAAGGGGTTTCAAATAGATGGTTTCTAATGTCTCTCCTAGATTTCAGCCTCTGTGATTCTAAGAGTCTGCACTGCTTCCCATACCAGGGAGACCTCCATGAGCTCTGAGGAGTGATACTGCTTGTCCTCTACTAATACTCATGTACTTTGACAAACTTAGTAGAAGGGAGAAATTGATTCAGCATCTTCTATGTGCCAAGCACTGTGCTAAGGGCTTTACAAATATTATTTCATTGATCCTCATGGCAATCTTGGGAGATAGGTACTATTATTATCCTCACTTTTCAGTCCAGGAAACTGAGTCAGACTGAGGTGAAAATAACTTGCCCAGGGTCACAAAGCTAGTAATTGTCTGAGGCTAGATTTGAACTTCTGTCTTCCTGATGGGCATTAATTACTAGCTCTATCCACTGTGCAACCTACCTGTCTACAGGGAGATTAGTTGCTCTTTGGGGGCTGATATGAAAATAAACCATGAGAGGCAGTAGGGTACAATGGACAGAACACTAGATTTGGAATCAGAGAACTTGTTTAACTCCTGACTTTGTTACTTATGATCCGTATGCTCTTATCTCCCTGGGCCTCAGATTCCATGTCTGCTAAATGAGTGGAGGTTTGGGGAGAGAGGTTGGGGTAGGGGTGGTGTAGGGGGATGAACCAGAAGAGCAACACAAAGGTCCTGTCTAGCTCCAAATCCATAACGTTGCTACTTGTTTTGTTTTAATTCCTGTCACCATCATGGAGTCAGGCCACAAAGCAATACTAGGTTTTGGCCAAGGCAACTCCTTAAATAGTCTGCTAAGGTGCGGAGAGGCTATTATCTGCATCCATAATAGGGGTACCTATAGAAATGAAGTCCTGGATTCCCAAAGAATTGAATCACCATTGCCACATCTATCAAACATTTTTATTAAGTGGCTAATAGCACATAGTGTGTTGGTTGGTTGGTTGTTGTCCTTTGTTCTTGAAATACTACAAAAAAAATGTAGGGACTTAGCTCCTTCCTTCTACGAGGTTATGCTCTAATTGTGACAAGTTCTACTTTTCTCTCAGACTGCAACCCTCCTTGTGAATATGGGTGATAGCTCACAAGTTGTGAACATGAATGAGAGCCCAGATCTGCAGCTCCGGTCTACACATGAGATGGTATTTGGGGCCAATTTTCATCATCTGCCTCTGCCCCCAGGAGTCTCTCCTAGAATTGCTACTTCCCAGCCTCACACTTAGATAAGTACACCCTCCCCCACTTCCCCAGCAGGGAAGCCATTTAGGGCTCCCTGAAAGTAGTAGAACATGCACATAATATGAGGAAGGTTGGGAGCACTCACCAAATGGATTGGGGTCAGCATTCACTGAAAGTTTGGCTCCCCAAAGAGCAGGTTCATAATATTCAAGGTTATTACTCTGAGAAAACCTCAGTATTGTTGAAAAAAATGGCCCATCAAGGTAGCCAGCAAGCTAACCAGGATATGAACTCTCATTGGCACTTTATAGTTATGGTGCCATGGGTTCATTACTGGGTATATAGGATTGTGGCTTTGCTGAATGGGTTATAGCTATTGAGTGGAGTGTTTGTTGGCTGGCTGGAAAAGCTTGGGGTTTTCAGATCCTGGGCAGTAGCTGTTTTTCTGGACTGCAGTCAAGGTCTGGGTGCTGTCACTAATGATCAGTTTGGCTGAACACACAGCCTGGATAATTACTTGCCCCCTTATTTTTGTCCTGCTGAAAAGACCATTCAATCCTACGTGAAGTAGGCTATTAAATGACTCAAACCCCACCCCCCCCCCAATTAATTTTGGTTAAATTATTAGGGTAAATTCCTGGAAGTTATCTGAGGGTTTAAGGCAAAAGTGGGATAAGATTTTTTGGGGAGGAGCAAGAGGAAGAGGAGGGAGGGAAAGAGGAGAGAGGAGCGAGAGAGCAAGAGTGAGAGAGAGCGAGAGAAAGAGAGAGAGAGAGAGAAAGAGAGAGAGAGAGAGAGAGAGAGAGAGAGGGAGAGAGAGAGAGAGAGAGAGAGAGCGAGCACTGCAGTATAAGAAGTCTGACCTTTAAGGCAGAGAAAAAGAAAAAAAATGGGTGTGGTTAGGCACCTAGATACTCAGAGATAAAATTCTGGGGACTGGAATAGAAATACTCCAAGGAGCATTTTGGGTGGGTTGGAGGATTGCTGGAGGGAGAGTGTGTGAGATTTTTTGCAAAAACATGCTATAGAACCTGGAATTGAAATATCTCCTCCTCCACCTCCCTGCCCCCCCCCCCCCTTCTGAGGCTTGGGGAGGAATAAGGAGATTTTGATTCAGGACAAGTTGATTTTCATCATATCTACATACAGCACCCTGCCTTCTCCCCTCCCCCAAACCATTCAGAAGTTCCCTGTGAACTGATTGGCAACTGACAATCAGTCATGGGTTTCTTTTAAATGGTGAGTGGCTTTGTGAAAATCTTTTCTTATTGATCTGGCCAGATGTGTTGCAGAGTAACCTCATGTGAATTTTCTGCTCAGACTTTCCTCAGTAAGTGTCTTCTCATCAGAACCCAAGAGAATATCCATTACTTGTGCTTGCACAAAGAGACTGTCTATAATGACCTTCCACAGAGCTCAGAGGCCTGAGGCCAACCCAATTATATCATGGATGAGATGGAGCACCTTGTGTTGGGCTGTAAGAGAGTTTAGAAGGTGGAATGATAAATCCTTATGATAAATCCTTATTGTCAGACAGACGGAAAGAAGCCCTCTCACCCCACCCCAATTTTCTTTTTCATTAGCCTCCTGATACCATTCCCTGAATAACTTCTAAAGTAAGCAGCCCATAAATATTGCACGAGTTTCCAATACTAAAAGCTGATAAAGTTTATTGTACTTATAAAATAAATAGAAGGAAATGCTTTCAGTTTCCTATTTATAGGTCTCTGGGGGGGATCCCAGGTATAATTTATTACTTCAATTTTAAAAATGTAATCTCTTCACACATGCTCACTCCCTCATACATTTGTTCATTACATTCAGTCTTACACACATATACACACCCTCACACACATCTATTCAGACCCACATACACATTCACATGTGTAAATGATTAACACAGGTGCACATTCACACTAATACATTAACATATTTGCATTTATGCACATTCATTGTTTTACCTTCTGTTATTTGCTACCTTTTATTGATCTCATTCATGCACCATTCCCCACCCCACCTCCCACATTCAAAATAGAATAATTTCAGATTTTTTTCTCTTTCTTCTTGTGCCCACCTCTTTTCTTTGGTTAACAGATGCGCAGCTGTGGCTTTTTCCTCCCCTCTACTTTGTATTTCCAGTTTTACACTTATATTATGGGACAACCACCTACTTAGATATGCCCCCACAAATTAATAAGTTGGAAGAGCTGTCAAAAAGAATGCAAATATAGATGGCGCTATCAATGTAGAAAGAGAAAATGGTACATGCCACTTCTTCTCTTCGGGGGCCAAGAGGTAGCCACTATTTTACATCCTCCAACTACAGCCAATAGTGAAGAGAATCTGAATTATAACAGCAAAAGAGAAAGATTAATTACCCCTCAGATTTCACAGGCCTTCTATCTCCTCAATTCTGATTGGCCAGTCTAATTTACAACTTCTATCGGCTTCATTTTTCTCGGGTGTCAACCTTGGCAGAGGCAACTATGATCATCTGGTGGTATACCTCTTCATTTGCACCCCCATGGTTTCCTTGTTTCTGAGGAGCTGCCTGTCTGAAACAAGTTTAGACTTGAATTATCACCCTATATTTTTGGAATCAATTTTACATTTAAACCCTGCTTAATTAATTGCACATTCACACCAGACAATATCCAGCAAAGCAGCAGCAGTCTATTTTGTTTCAAGGTAGGAGGGGTGTGTGTGTGTGTGTGTGTGTGTGTGTGCGCGCGCGCGCGTTGGGGGAGGGGGCTGTAGGTGATTGAGTCAAAAAATAATTACCTGAAACAATATTTTTCTTTGGCATGGCTAATAGAAATGGAGAGCATTTAGAAAAAATATTAGTATAATAGTGAAGAAATGGAAGAATTTGCAGTGTGGAGTAGTGATATCTTTGAAATATAGGCACTTCACTTTATAGAAAGGATGCATACATGAGTTCGTATATGTGTGTATGTGTTCCTGAGAAGACATGTGTAAATTAATTACATTAAGGTTTCAAAAAGCACTAAGGAAATTTCCTACTTAAAATTCTCTGTGGCTGACATTTTTGCAAAATGAACAATCCCCCTATTAAATCAATTTCATTAGCTGAGTTTTTGGTACATAAAAAGGCTTTTTCTTTTTTAAAAAATGGGAGCACACCTGGATTATAATTTTGCTTCTGTTTTGAAGTTTATAGCTGCAAGGTGATTTATATTAATTTTTAGACTCTATAGTGTTGATCGAAAGTTTATACCATTTTGTAAATTGTTTAAAAAAAAACAAACAAGGAAGCTCATAAGCAATCTAGAGTCATGCTTTTACTCCTACCTACTAGACCTAAGGCAGCCTGTGGTCTTCTAGGGGAGACCCATAGTCCTAGCAAAGTATAATTCAAAGAGATCTGGATTGGTAATTAGGAATGAATGAATGGATGGATGGATGGATGGATGGATGAACAATACTGTTTCAAGTGCTTACTGCATGCCAAGTACCATGCTAAGCATTGAGGATTCAAATAGACAAATGACATAGTCTCTGTTTTCAAAAAGCTCACATTCTAATAGTAAGGAGATGATACATATATGAAGGTTCAGTTGCAGCAAGAATGGGAAGACACAGTGATCCTTAGGGTGGAGTGACAAGGGACATGGTAAGCCTCAGGAGTCCAGAGGCTGCAGTTGCGCAGTAGATGGTAATGCCTGAGGGTCTAGATGGTACAGTGGCCAGGCAGATAACCATGCCTGGGGGTCTAGAAGGTACAACAGCAAAATAACAATGTTTCTGGTCCTGGATCTACCACTCACTAGTTGTCCTGGATCTACCACTCACTAGTTGTCCTGGATCTACCACTCACTAGTTGTATGATTTTGGACAATTTAATTCACCAGCAAACATTTATTAAACACTATATGGAAGACATGATGGAAAGGGAAAAAAATGACTCCTGTATTGAACTTTATAATGAGGACTTTAAAAGTCAGAGATTCTCAAGGTAGAGAGCTAGGATGTGCCTCATTGCTGTAACCAGGGTAAAATATGAGTGGGAGCAATAGCAAAGGGGACTTGACATGGACTTGTCCAAGCCATAAATCCAATGAGTCCATGTATTTCCCTAGCCTATGACCAAATTGTTTTAAACCTACTATAAGGATACACAAGCAGATGAGTGGTTAAATGGCCCCAGATGAAGAGAGGCAAGAGTAGGAAGCAAGTCTAGAATGTTCTAGTGTTTCTTTCTTTCACTATTAGCCAAATTTCTCTACTCACTTTTCTCTGAACATGACTCGTGATTTCCCATTTCCCTATTTTTTTGAATGACCTTTTCCTCTCTCTGGTTATCCATTTCCAGCCATTTTTTGAGGCCATCCTCCAATGTCACCTTTCCTGTGAAGACTTCCCTGATCATAGGATCACTACTGAACCTGGAAGTATCTCTGTCTCTCCCCTGAATTCCTGTGCCATTCACATGGCCCTTTTCTCAAATTGCCTTATATTGTAGTTTTTAGAATATGTGACCTATATTGGAATGTAAGCCCCATGAGGGCATAGATCCTGTCTATACACTTACTATAATGCTTGTAGCTTTCTATTTTTTCTTTATGTTTCCAAAGTCACAGAATGGAGACTTAAAGTAAAGGCAAACATGATTAGAATTTTTCCTCCACTTAGAAGTTCATAGCTACAAAGTGATTTATACTCATTTTCGTGCTCCGTGGTTTATAGATAGTTCACCACGATTTTTTATATTAGGGGAAAAAACAACCAATGACCTCTCAATACATATTTGTTGAATGAATGATGAATGTGTGAATAAAGCAAACTAGTTCTAGATACTTTTTAGATATATTTGTAGATTCACTTCAATTCAATAAACATTTATTAAGTGCCTGTTACATGCCAGGCACTGTGCTAAGCACTGTGGATACAAAAAGAGGCAAAAACCAGTCCCTGTCCTCAAGAAGTTACAATCTAAAGAGGAGGCAACATGTAAGTGAATATATACGAAGCAAGCTATATGCAGGATAACTAGGAAATAATTAACAGAGGGAAGGCACTGGAATTAAGAGCGGTTCAGGAAAGCTTCCTGTGGAAGGTGGTATTTTAGATGAGACTCAAAGGAAGCCATGGAGGTTAGTAGTTGGAATGGAGGAGGAAAAGTATTTCAGGCATGAGGAACAGCCAGGGAGAGGGCCTGGAGCCAAGAGACAGAGTGTCTTCATCAAGGAACAGCCAGGAAGCCAGTGTCCCTGCAATAAAGAGGACATGTGTAAGAGTAAGCAAGGTGAATTTTAGTTATTATTTCTTGGAGTTTAGTTTCCCAGGATCCGTGACCATAACAATCTCTTGTTCCCAGGTATTTTGCCATGTCAATCATGGATATCTTGCCCTTTTGAACTCTGGCCAGTTCACAGCTGTAACATATCCAGTGCTGAGTCATGTAGGCTTCCAAAACTGATGGCACTGGGCCAATCAGGTGCTGAGTCACATAGGCTTTTGCATCTTCTAGCTCTAAGCCTATCAGGTGAAAGTGTATGTATTTTGGGGATTGGTATTTTGCCTAGCAGTTTGCTTATGGGAAGGACGCTTCACTAGGGATCTTTTGATTTCCCAGACCAGACTCTTGGTAGCCATTGTTCAATGGCTGGTTGTTTTGAACCCAGATGTTGGTGTTTGCCGGGTCTGGTGATATATAGGGGGAACCCTTGAGGATAACCTTTAGGGCTGAATGCACTAGCTGGGATGCTGTGTATGCCTTGACTGGCCCCCATTGAGGCTTGAGGGGATTTAGGGGAGTGCACAAGTTTTGCCTGTCTCAACTGACCCCATCAAGATGTAGGGGAATTTGCCCCCTCCCCCACTTCTCAATGACCCTCACGAGGAGAGTGATTAGGGAATGCTGTAGGAGTTGGTGCTCAACAACTCTTGGGAGAAAACTAGATAGAATAAACAAAATTATTAATGCCTCTGAAGCTGTCTCTGCTTTATAGAGCAGATTAAGAGTGAACCTGTGTTAGCAAACAGCCATTCGGTGCGGAAAATTACATTAATGGCTGAATGGAGAATGGATTGGAATTGGGAGAGACTTGAGGCAGGTAGGCCCACTAGGGGCTATTGTATTAATCAAGACGTGAGGTGATGAGGGCCTGTACTAGAGTGGTGGCAGTGGTAGAGAAGAGAAGGAAGTGTATTTAAGAGATGTTGCAAAGGCGAAATCAGAAGACCTTAGCAACAGCTTAGATATGGGGGTGGGGTGGGGTGAGACACTGAGGAATTCAGGATGACTTCTAGGTTGTGAGCTTTAGGGATGGGGAGGATGGTGTTGTCCTCTCCAGTAATAGGGAAGGTTTAGGGGAAAAATGGGTTCTGTTTTGACTTCATGGTGTCTGCTGGATATCCAGTTTCATGATGGGCACAATAGTGACTAGTAGAAGATGGGTTAAGCAGCACAGACAAAACACTTATTACCTCTTTACTTTCTTTTACGTCCTCTACATTTTTCACTGGCTGCCTGAAATCCTTCACTGAGCTGCAAGCGGCCCATGGGCTGTATGTCGTGTAGGTCTATCTTAGTGATTTGTAACTTTTGTAACCTATCTCAGCCTGAATCCTTCAGAAACTGAACTATTTCTTAAAAGAACCTAGTCTAGCTTATCTATAGAGCACAATAGCCATAGGCTTCCTGGACCAAGATTTAAACTAGTTTTATGACAATAGTAAAAGTATTCAGTTAAAACAGAAACAAACTCCAAGTTCAATAAGTTAATGAGCATAATAAATAACTAGAATCAGAATAGAAAACCATTGGAAGAAGAACAGAGAGCAATAAGCAATAAACCTTTGACATGCATTTGTTTTAGACTTTGTACTCTTTGAGGACAGGGGCTGTGCCTTTTTTCATTTTTATATCTTCAGCACCTGGCACAGGGTTTAAACAGAGTAGACAATAAATGTTTGTTGAATTTAATGTGTTATTGAATTCCCAAAATATATCTGTTTCCGAAATGAGTTTTCAATGATTTGGATTAGGAAACAATTACACCAGCTAAAAATTGAGTGAAAGACTTTTAGAAACACAGACTGATCTAGTTATATGATGCCAAATATATTTGGAGCCAGTCAGATAATTGGCTAGATTTTTGAGCTTTTATCCGAATGTTGGCCTCAGGTAGACAATGTCCAAGTCTACAAAGGCAGAGTGAAATCCAAAGTCTTTCAAATAACTGTGAGGTGGATTTATGTAGAAAGTCAATATGCATCTTTTCTGCCTACAGTACTATCTTCCCATTCATTTTGCTTGAATCGGTGCTCATGTTATTCCTTGTAACTGGCAAGCCTCCCCTTCTCTCCCCTGCCTCTTCAATTCTCTAAGATGGAGCTGAAGCCTTTTGCTTCCATAAAGCTGTCTCTTACTGATTTAGTGCTTTCTCTGAACTCTTAACAGCATTTAAGGTGGGTGTAATTATTTCTTCGGTGTTAAGTTTCCTGCTCCCAAATAAATTGTAAACTCTTTCAGGAAAGGAGAAGTAAGGTGCACACAGTAACTGTGTGATTTGGGCATAGCTCTGTGGATAAGCATACAAATAGAGTTAAGGCAATGTGTGGTTGGTATAGGGGGGCAGCTATTGACTAATGGAGCTCAATAATGGCCTTTCCGATATGAGAGCCATAGCTTTTCTTAACCAACCAACCAACCAACCAACCAACCAACCAACCAACCAATTATTCTATTATTCTGTCATCCTGGCAGGATTGAACTGTTCTGATTGTTCTGTTGCATCTGATCTACCACCATGAAAGCTTGAGCTAAAAGCACCCAGAATGATCTTTAGTCTATGCTTGTTATCATTTTTTCTCTCCATTATACTCTGATTGGAATAAGAGGGTATATGTTCAAATACTGATCCTAATACTTATTGTGTGACTTTGAGCAAGACCTTCATCAAGATGATCTTCTTCTACTCCTCCTTCTCTTACTCCTTGCCCTTCTCCTTTCCCTTTCCCCTTCCCCTTCCCCTTCCCCTTCTCCTTCCCTTTCCCATTTCCCTCCTCCTCCTCTTTTTCCTCCTCCTCCTCCTTCTACTTCTTCTTCATCATCATCATCATCATCATCAGCTTCTTCTTCTTCTTCCATTATATCATCAAATCTCCATTGTGTTTATCAAGAGTATTATCATGTCCTTATGAGTATGATAGTCATTGTATCAAAAGAAACTAGCCTGGAAGTTTCAAGCCACAGAGTTAGATTCATTTACATCCTTCTTCAATTTATCCCAAATATAATGTTGCTAAATTACGGGGAATACAAGGTCTCCTTCTGATCTCTGGCTTTGCTCCAAAGCTCTCTTCCAGTTTTTCAAGAACTAATCTCCTTATGCCTTTCTAAGAAAGCTTCTTTCCCACATTTTGATCCACCAAAGATCTTCTCATTCAAACTGGCAGATCAGAACTCACCTTAGATGCTTACTAGCTTTGTAAGTGACTGTGACCAAGTCATGTAACTTCTATTTGCCTTAGTTTTTTCAACTGAAAAAATATGAGAATCAAATGAGATAATATTTGAAATAACAATATTTGTAAACACTTAGCACATTATGCAGTACATAGTAAGTGCTATATAAATGTTTCTATATAGGCAAGTCACTGTTCTGGGTGCTGGTGACATCAAAACAAAAGGAGAAAAAGTTCCTGCCCTCAAGGCACTTACATTCTTTCTGTTTTTTGAGGCTCCATGGCAGAATGCAACATGAACACAAATAAGAAAATATAAGATCATTTGAGAAGAGGGAGCAAACCAATCCCTAGAACAAGTGTTCTTAAGCTGGGGAGCCATGAATAGATTTTAAGGGGTACATGAAATTGGATGAGAAAAAAATCACATATGTTTTCAGTAACCTTTATTTTACTTTGTAATCCTTTGTATTTTACTTAATTTATGTAATAACATTATTCTGAGAAGAGTTCCATAAGCCTTACCAGACTCTAAAAGGGGTCCTTAATTAAAAAAGAACCCTTGAGGGGGAGAGAGCCAAGATGGCAGCTGGAAAGCTAGGACTTTCATGAGTTCTCCCCCAGATCCCTCCAAACACCTATAATATGGCTCTGAACAAATTCTAGAACTGCAGAACCCACAAAATAGCAGAGGGAGGCAGGGATCCAGCCCAGGATAGCCTGGATGGTGTGGGGGAAGGGTCTATCACACAGAGCTGGGAGCAGGGCAGAGCAGAGCCCAGCGTGAGCTGTGCCAGGACCAACCAGACTGGGAGCTGGGTGGAACAGGCCCTAGTGCCCTGAATCAGTGAGCTGTGGCAGTTACCAGACTTCTTAACCCACATACTCCAAAGACAACAGAGCAGGTTAGTGGGTAGAACTGTAGGAATGGAGAGAAAGGAGTAAGCAGTCAGTGCCAGCCCCAGGGCATGGAAGTGGTGCAGCTCTGGGGCTGCTTCCAGCTGCAGTTGCTTCCAGTCCCAGCTCTACCAGGTGGGAGGAATTAAGCGGTGGATCAGAGCAGGAGTGCAGAGCCTGCTTGGATCTGAGTTGTGGTCCAGGTTGGTGGTTCTTGGGGGAGGAGGAGCCTGGTGTGGCAGAGCTGGCTGTGTAGAAGTAGCTCTGCAAACAGCAGCACAAGGCCCCTGAAGCTTGGGACAAAGCACTGTCTATTCTACCAAGCAGTCATACCTTTACAAAAAGCTCAAGGGTCAAGAAATTGGCTGGGAACATGGCCAGGCAGCAAAAATGGACCTAGATTCAGACTCAGACTTTGGAATCTTTCTTTGCTGACAAAGAAGGCCAAAACATACAGCCAGAAGAAGTCAACAAAGTCAAAGAGCCTACCTCAAAAGCCTCCAAGAAAAATAGGAATTGGTCTCAGGCCATGGAAGAGCTCCAAAAGGATTTGGAAAAGCAAGTTAGAGAAGTAGAGGAAAAATTGGGAAGAGAAATGAGAGTGATATGAGAAAACCATGAAAAACAAGTCAATGACTTGCTAAAGGAGACCCAAGAAAATACTGAAGAAAATAACACCTTAAAAAATAGATTAACTCAAATGACAAAAGAGTTCCAAAAAGCCAATGAGGAGAAGAATGCCTTGAAAGGCAGAATTAGCCAAATGGAAAAGGAGGTCCAAAAGACCACTGAAGAAAATACTACCTTAAAAATTAGATTGGAGCAAGTGGGAGCTAGTGACTTGATGAGAAATCAAGATATTATAAAACAGAACCAAAGGAATGAAAAAATGGAAGACAATGTGAAATATCTTATTGGAGAAACCACTGACCTGAAGAATAGATCCAGGAGAGGTAACTTAAAAATTATTGCACTACCTGAAAGCCATGATCAAAAAAAGAACCTAAATATCATCTTTCAAGAAATTATCAAGGAGAACTGCCCTGATATTCTAGAGCCAGAGGGTAAAATAGAAATTGAAAGAATCCACCAACTGCCTCTTGAAAAAGATCCCCAAAAGAAAACTCCTAGGAATATTGTTGCCAAATTCCAGAGCTCCCAGATCAAGGAGAAAATACTGCAAGCAACCAGAAAGAAATAATTTGAATATTGTGGAAACACAATCAGGATAGCACAAGTTCTAGCAGCTTCTATGTTAAGGGATGGAAGGGCTTGGAATATGATATTCCAGAGGTCAATGGAACTGGGATTAAAACCAAGAATCACTTGCCCAGCAAATCTGAGTATAATACTCCAAGGCAAAATATGGATTTTCAATAACAAAGAGGACTTTCAAGCTTTCTCAGTGAAAAGACCAGAGCTGAATAGAAAATTTGACTTTCCAACACAAGAATCAAGAGAAGCATGAAAAGGTAAACAAGAAAGAGAAATCATAAGGGACTTACTAAAGTTGAATTGTTTTGTTTGCATTCCTACATGGCAAGATAATGTGTGTAACTCATGAGACCTTTCTCAGTATTAGGGTAGCTGAAGGGAATATACATTCATACATACATACATACATATATACATACATACATACACACACACACACTCATACATAGACAGAGGGCACAGGGATATGATGGGATGATATCTAAAAAAATCAAATTAAAGAATGAGAGGGGAATATGTTGAGAGAGGGAGAAAGGGAGAGATAGAATGGGGTAAATTATCTCACTTAAAAGTGGCAAGAAAAAGCAGTTCATTGGAAGGGAAGAGAGGGCAGGTGAGGGGGAATGAGTGAATATTGCACTCGTTTGATTTGACTTGAGGAGGGAATAACATACACATTCAGTTGGGTATCTTACCCCACAGGAAAGAAGGAGGAAAGGGATGAAAAAGGTGGAATGATAGAAGGGAGGGCAGATAGGGGGAGGAGGTAATCAAAAACAAACACTTTTGAAAAGGGACAGGGTCAAGGGAGAAAATTGAATAAAGGGGGACAGGATAGGATGGAGGGATAGGATAGGATAGGATAGTCTTTCACAACATGACTATTTATGGGAGTGTTTTGCATAATGATACATATGTGGCCTATATTGAATTGCTTGCCTTCTTAGGGAGGGTGGGTGGGGAGGGAAGAGGGGAGAGAATATGGAACTCTTGGAACTCAAAGTTTTAAAAGCAGATGCTCAAAAAAAAGGTTGTTTTTGTATGAAACGGGAAAATAAGATATACAGGCAATGGGGCATAGAAATCTATATTGTCCTACAAGAAAGTAAGGGGAAAAGGGATGGAGCGGGGAGGGAAAGGAGGGTGAGAGAAGGGAGAGCTGACTGGGGAATGGGGCTATCAGAATATATGCCATCTTGGAGTGGGGGGGAGGGTAGAAATGGGGAAAAATTTGTAACTCAAAATCTTGTGGAAATCAATGCTGAAAACTAAAAACATATCAAATAAAAAAATCTAAAAAAAAAACAACTCTTCAAGTAGAAGGATCAGTAAAGGCTTCCTGCAAAAGATGATACCTGAGCTGAGACTCAAAGGAAGTTAATGTGAAAGAGAGGAGAGGACACTCCTGAGGGAGAGAGAGAGAGAGAGAGAGAGAGAGAGATTGAGAGTTTGAATTGGTCATAAGAGATATTATGTTGAGTGTTGGGAATCACCAGCAGGCCAGTTTGACTGCAATTTAGCTATGTGTATATGAGAGAGAATAATTTTAAATAATCCTGGAAAGGTAAACTGGAACCAGATTGTGAAAGGCTTTAAAGGCCAAGAAGAGAGCCTTAATACCCTGAGTCTTTATAGAGCTTTATGGTTTATGAAGCATTTTCATATTCATTTTTCCAACCGATATTGACAACAACCTTGTGAGGTTGGCAGGGCTAGATATGATCATGCTTACTTTACAAATGAGGGACCTGATGCTCAGAGATGTTAAATGAACTATCAAAACTAACACAGCTAGTATAGTTCTGAGCCAGGATGAGAACTTGTTTTCTGACTTATATGCAGTGTTCAAATGATAGGAAAATTAGAAAAATAATAATGCCCTGCCTAGAAGTTAGAAAGCCTGACTCACACTTGACAAGTGGTATTTAACATGAGGGTAATGAGAACCGATATATTTGAGGAAAAAATAATCCAAATATTGATGTCCATGGAGAAGCCTGGAGTTTTGCCTAGGCTAAGACGTGAAGCTAGTTGGAACTGACACTCCTTCGGTTCAGTTAAAGACTCAATGGGATTGCCCCTTCTCAAGAGCACCTTGGTGATCCTGTTCTTTCCTGACCCTTAGTCTCTCTTAAAAACTTAACCCTTCTATATCTTATTGCCTCATGGACCTCATTGTAGTTTATAAAACTGAGTCTGAGAAATGCATTCCTTCAAATATATTAATGAGCAATACTAACTTCTTCCCTTCCTGTTCAGTCATTTCAGTCACATCTGACTCTTTGGGACTCCATTTGGGGTTGGCTTGGCAGAGATATTAGAATGTCTTGCCGTTTCTTTCTCTAGCTCATTTTAAAGATTAGGAACTGAGGCAAACAGCATTAAAAGACTTGTCCAGGGTCATGTAGATAGTAAGTATCTGAGGCCAGATTTGAACTCATGAAAATGAGACTTCCTGATTTCAAGCCCAGTGCTCTATCCACTGCTCCACTGAGCACTAATAGGGGCCTTGACCTTGACCTTAAAGAACTTCTTATGTGGTTATTTCAGGTACTAGATCAGGCTGGTGGTAGAAACATTTTTTAGTAAAATCATGGCAGGTATGTGGCACCCTACTCTTCATACATAGGACTAACCCTGAGTAGGAGAAAGCTTGGAAACGATATGGGAGTTCTTTATTATTACTATTATTTTTAAAAAGTCTAACATATAAAACTTTAACATAACAAAAACATAAATTAGGTACGAAATGGATAAATTTGGGTTGTTTTTTTGTCACTAAAGAATTTTTATGAAAGGATTATGTTCATAGCAGAGAGTCTTTTAAATTGCAATTGCCCCAAAGAGGTAGTGTGGTGTAGTGGATAAAGCCCTAGACTTGGAGTCAGCAAGACCTAGATTTGAACCCTATCTCAGATACTAACTAGATGTACGACCCTGGGAAAATCACTCCATCTCTCAGCCTCAGTTTCCCCATCTATAAAATAGTGATAAAAATAGGACCTACTTCATAGTGTTGTGAGGATAAATGAGATAATACATGTAAAACATTTTGCAAACCTCAAAATGATATACAAACTTGGGTGTTATAATAGCTATTTAGTATGTACTTTGTTGACCAAAAAACAAAACAAAACTAGGAAGAGGTGGGAAAGGCATTAAAAAATGTTTTTGGCTCTTTCTTGGTGGTAAGGTAAGCCTCTGTGTAGGTAGAGGACCCTGGCTTTCCTCCTCTCCCCATCTCCTTAGCTCCCCACCCTAGCCCCCATTTGGGCTGTGAATGCACAACCCTGCTATTTCTTCTTACTGGGTTGTATTGAATATTTCTTTACCTTAGGTGGGGGAATATTGGGGACAGAACAAACTTATGGGCTCCTTGTGTCAGAGGAATGACAAGGAGCCATATCAGCCCTGAGGAGTACCTGCATAGCCTGGCCAGCAGAGAATGAAGAAGGCACCTAAGACATTATCACCTGAAAGTAAGAGAGCAGCTTTTCTATTCACTGCACCACATTCAGAAGTGACCTTGGCAGAAAGAATGTGGAAACCACTTTAAGTTGCAATTCACTCTCTCTAAGGACCAAGGCAGTAGAGAGAAGAGTGTACCCCCAGTTTTGGGCAGATACGTTTGTACTTCTTTTCTTACCAAATAACTTGTTGTAAAGTCTAAGATAAATGAATAATGAAATGAAATGGCCATATCTGGAATATGTTCCATTCTCCCTTCCACTTTAGCTTCCTTCAAAGCATGGCTCTACTCATGTGTCCTCTTCTGAAAGGCTTTCTTGATCTCCCTCATTCACTGATGCTTTCTCCCTCTTGAATTTTCTTTGTGTTACCTTTTATTTAGTGTGTACATTGTATCTTCTCCTCCTGGCTCAGTGTTAATGTAAATAATAACTGATTCTCTTTTGGCCAGCAACCCTGAGGGTCTACCCCTCCCAGCTTCATTTGTTTATTTATTTATTTTTTTGTTTGTTTAAATTAAAGGGGCCATCCCTTGACTCATTTCTTAAAGCCCACTGAATGGGTGTTATCTTACTCAAAGTGAGAACCTGAAAAGATCTTAGTCTAAAAAGGCCAGCATCTCCCATTGCATGGTGGGCCATCTCTGGTTGTCCTGGTGAATATCTGGCCACTGGACCCAGATGGCTCTGGAGGAGAAAGTGAGACTGGTGACCTTGCAGAGGCCTCCCTTACTCAAACCAAAGTCAACTGCAAGTCATGTCATCATTTCCCTGATATCATGGTCCTCTTCTAGAACAAAGGACAATCACAAGGACAAGCATAACAACAACAATGGGTTGTATCTTTGAAGTAGAATGTAAGCTTCTTGAAGCCAGGCTCTTTTTCATTTTTGTCCTCAGGGTTTACACATAGTAGGTGATCAATAAATGTTGATAAATCCAGTTATTGAATTATATAAGTCAATAGAAAATGGGATGTGATTTAATAATGTCTGGTTAAATGTGACTTCTCAAAAATACATCTATTCATGCAGCAAACTTTTATTTCCATACCTTAATCTCAACTGCACAGAGACCAAACCAGAGGTCCTAGCCCAAAGCCTGCTCACCCAAATAGCAACAGGATCTCCTCTTACTAAAGACCTCTGAACATTGCTATCCACCCTGAACATGACTTTCCTATGTATATCATCCCTCAATTAGAATGTGAGATTTTGAGAGCAGAGATTGTCTCAGCAGCATTTTTGTTGTTGTTGTTGAGTTGCTTCAGCTGTGTCCAGCTCTTCATGACCCCATTTGGGGTTTTCTTGGCAGAGATACTGGAATGGCTTGCCATTTCCTTCTCCAGCTCATTTTACAGATGAGAAAACTGAAACAGACATGGTTAAGTGACTTACATTTAGTAAACGATGAATAAATGCTTCTCTATTCCAGTAGGTGTCTACCATGTATGTATGAGAAACAAAGATGAAAGAGACATACTTCCTACCCTCAACGACTTCACAGTCTACTAGGGAGAAGTGGGACAGGGAAGGAAGAAGGGGCTAAGCATTTATATGATGCCTACTATGTACCAGGCACTGTGCTTTATAATTCTCTCCCTCCCTCTCTCTCTCTCTCTCTCTCTCTTCTAGAATCTCTCTCTCTCTCTCTGTCTCTCTCTGTCTCTCTCTCTCTGTCTCTCTCTGTTTCTCTGTCTCTGTCTCTTTCCATCTATGCATACATATGTATTGCTCTATTGTCTACTGTTGCAAAAGGTGTATGTAAATAATTATATTATGAGATTAAATCTGATAAATGCCAAGGGAGGGATATCACTAAGTTACTCTGTGGCAGGATAATGAATAGAGAGATCACTTTTAACTGAGGGGAACAAGGAAAGTTTTTAAAAGAAGGTGGCATACGGACTAGGCTGTGAAAGACTGGTAGAATTTCAAGAGACAAAGTTGATGGACAAGAATAATAACAATGATTCACATGAATATAATACATCAAGTATTGCAGAATGCTTTCTTCACAACAGCCCTGTGAGGTAGCTGAACAGCTAGACAAATGTTATTATATCCATTTCACAGAGGGAAAAAAAAACTAAGGCTGAGAGAGGTCCAGAGACTTGTCCATTGTCACACTGCTAGTTGTCAGAACCAAGATATGAACTAAGGTCTCTTAACTCTAAGTTCGTTTGTTTGTTTGCTTTTTTTCAGGAGCAGCAGGAGGAACCTGAACAAAGGCACAGAGGAGAGAAAATGCAGGATGGAGGCTAGTTTGTTGGAGCAAAGTATGTGAGAAGGGGATTAACTGAGGATAAAACTAGAATGATTGCTTGGATCCATTCTTTTACTCATTCAACAAATATTTACTAATCACTTATCATTAACTATATACCAGGCACTGTGCTAGATGCTGGAATACAAAGAGTTCCTTCTTTCAAGTTGTTGGCATTCTACTGGGGGAAGACACAACATACAGATAGAATTGCAAAATATATACAGAGTAATTGTGGGGAAGGGAACTAAGAGATGACAGGATAGGCTTTCTGTAGGGAGCACTTGAGTCAACCTTTGCAGGAAGTCAGGGATTCTTTGAGGTGGAGGTCATGCTTTGAGAGCACAGGGGATACCATGTGAAGATGCTAAGGCAGAAGATGGGAATCCTGGGTAAAAGGACCAGCAGCAAAAAGACCCAGTATTTAGAAACCTAGAGTTCATGAGGGAGAGAAATGTCTAGAAAGGAAGGCTGGAGTCAGAGTGGGAAGGGCTTTAAATGCCGAACTGAGAAATTTATATGTTATTCTATAACCAGCAATCACTCCATATTTCCCACTGCCTTACCCCTCCTAAAGCTATTCTTCCTTCACACATAATCCCTCTACCCCTGAGTAGTTTCTTGGGCCATTGACCTTGCTCTCACTTCACTTTCCATTCTTCTCAATATCAAACCTATAGTTAGCCAGTTAACTCCATACTGTCCTCTCTCTACCCTCAAATTCCTTGCCCCTTTGTCCTATCACCATTTAACCCTTGCCAAATCCCAATGCTAGTTTCCTCCTGCCATCCATTTCTGCTCTTTCTCATGTGCTCAGGTCTTTAACTCCATTCTGCAACACATGAGGAAGAGCAGAATAAATGGCAGGAGGAAACTAGGATTAGGATTTGGCAAGGGAAAGACATGCCCAAAATGATGAAGAATGAGCAGAACCAAGAGAACATTGTATACAGTAACAGCAATATTGTTTTAAGAATGAATTTGTGCAAATAAGTTAATTTGACTATTATAAACACCCAAATTAACTACGAAGGACAGGTGAAGAAAGACAGTATTTGCATCCAGAGAAAGAACTGATAATAGAAGTATATATAGAATAATTTTACATATCTATATGCACTGATTTGCATATAATATATGATATATTTGTGTATTATATACAATGTTATAATATGTATATATGATATATATTATATAATAATTATATATTATATATAGTATATATAATATATATTATATATTATAATATATTATATATTATAATTATATATAATTATATACTATATATATAATATATAATTATATAATAATATATAATATATTATATAATAATTATATATATAATATATCATATATATGATATATATTATATAATAATTATATAATAAATACACGCACTTATACTTATTTCTGTCTAATGGTGGCCATCTCTAGGGTGGGAGAGAAAAGGAAGAAAAAAAAGAAATTCACATAGTAACTTTATTATATATTTAAAAGGAATAGCAAGTTGCATATAATAGATTTGCAGCTTCATGTGCAATCATATTTTTATCATATCATGTTATAGAAATACTTGTTTTTTCCATAAATTAAAAATAAAAGAAATTTTACAAAAAGAATGCAGTTTAAGGAAGACAGATAACCAATGTGATTGGGAACGTTAACTTTAGCTGGAATCTCAATGAAACATCCAATCTTGTATTTTCCTAATTTATTCCTTTCCGTTACCCCCAGAAAGTATTCTATACCTTCCTTTTTCTCTTCAAGCTTCTTCCTCCGTCTTTCTCCCTCCACCCTTTTAGCTGAGCATTTTGCCTCTTACTTTACTGAGAAAAATGAGGTCATTCCTTATTATTCCATCTTCTCTACTTCTCTTTATTTCAAAGGCCCTTCATACCATTTGCCATTCTCTCCTTCTTTCCCCTCATCTCTGATAATGAGGTGGCCCTTTTCCTTGCCAAGGCCAAAAGCTCTATATATGCCCTCGATCCTATCCCCACCCATCTTCTTCAGTAGATTACTACCTCAATTATCCCCTCCCTGTCAATCTTTCCCTCTGTATTGCTATTTTTCTTACAGTCTTCTAAGTCTTTCCCATCTTTAAAAAAAAACCTTCACTTGATCTTATCTTCACTTCATGCTATCCAATATCACTCCCACGTTTTTTGCCAAAGTCCTAGAAAAAGTGGCTTTAGCTCACTTCTTTTACTTCTTTTCTCAATCACTCATCAAGCCTTTGCAAAGTAGCAGTTACCTAGGCCCCAAACCTCAGTGAAATTTTCAACTCCTTACTTATACTTACCCCACATATCTAATTGGTTGCCAAGTCTTGCCATTTTTAACTGTCACATCTCTAGCATCCCATCCCTTCTTTTTTCTTACACAGCCACCGACTGAGGTCAGAACCTCATCACTTCTCATATGAACTGCTTCTGATAGCCTCCTAATTGGTCTCCTGCCTCAAGTCTCTCTATACTCTAATCCATCCTTCATACAGCTACCAATTCCATTACTCAATAAACTCAAGTGGCTCCATATTGCTTCTAGGATAAAGTATAAAATCTGCTATTTGCCTTTTAAAGCCCTTCACAACCTGGCCCCCATATATCTTTCTAGCTTCATTATATACTACTTTGCTTCCTGCTCTCTACAGTTCAGATCAGCTGGCCTTCTCTCTGTTCCTCACACATGGCACTCCCTCTCTTATAGCTGTACTTTGCACTGATTGTCCCCCATACCTGGAATGTACTCCCTTCTCATCTCTGCCTTCTAGAATCTCTCTCTTCCTTCAAGATACAACTCAAGCCATACCTTCTACAAGAAGCTTTTCTCAGTCCTGCCAACTGTTAGTGCCCTCCCTCCTTTGTATTTATTTTATTATTTTATGTATATACTTGGTCTGTATATACTTCCATATGCATATATTATCTCCTCCCAATAGAATGTAAGCTTCTCTAAAGCAGGAACTATTTAATTTTTGCTTTTGTATTCCATAGCACAGAATTTGGTATATAATAAGTACTTAATAAATTCTTGTTGATTAAGAAGTTATCCTACAGGCAGGAGGCTACAATTAGAATTTTTGTACCAGATAAGCTGACATGGTCAGTCCTGTATTTTAGGAATATCAACTTGGAAGTTTATGGAAAGTGAATTGGAAAGGAGAGAGATTGGATTCAAGGAGACTGATTTGGAAGCTATTGCTGTTGTCCAGGGAAGAATAGTGAGGGCCTGAACACATGGATGGTGGCCATTTGTGAAAGGAGAGAAGGTGACAGATGGCAAAGATAATGGAGGATTTGAAAACCAGACTTTGGAGTTTGGATCTTCTTTTTATAGTTATTGGGAAATATACATGTAGGATAGATGGCAGGAAGGAGAGAGAGAAAAGATGGAGGAGATATTTAGGAGAATATTATAAAGTTACAAAAGTCTATAGTTATAATAGGGAGCCTAGGGGCATGAATACAAATCACAATTTACATGTTCAAAGGCAGCCAACATCATTTCTGTGGATTTAGTTGGAGGATGAAGCTTTTCCTGAAATAGCAGAGCTGACCCTGTGCATGTGACTGTAATGAACCTGCACTTGAAAAAAACATGCACAGTGTCTAGAAGAAGACCGATGCAGAAGAATAGAAATATTATTTGAAGTTCAGATAAGAAATTTCTGAGATGGGAACACTTGCATGACTACTGAAATGGTGATGAAGTGGGTTTTGATAATAATCTGGTGCCAGAAGAGAAGTCAGAAATAATGGTATGAAAAGAAACTGTGGTTGGTCAAGGACCAATAACATGAAAGTCTCTAATGAGTTATTATGCTAGTTGAGTCCAGCAGAGCCTGCCTCTTTGCCAAAAAGTGAAATTGGTTTCCTCTCAGATGATATCACTTACTTGAAACTCAGGAAATCAATATGATCATAGATTTAGAGTAAGAAAAGACCTTATAAGACCATTGAGTCCAATTCTCATTTTACAGACTTGTGAACAGTTTAATGACTTTTCTTATGTACTTCCAAATTGTTTTCCAGGACAGTTCAACCAATTCAGAGCTTCACTATAATTATACTGGTGTACCTGTCTTCCTATAGACCACCTAACATTGATTATTTCAACACTTTATTATCTTTTTTAGTAAAAATTATTTTAAATGTATCTAAGTGTCACTTGAATTTAGAAGATACTCAATAAATATTTGTTGAATTGAATTGCACCACTAGCCTCCCCAAAACCTTTAGTTTCAAGGATATGTAGACTAGTTGCCATGTAAACATCTAGAAGGCAGGAATTGAACTGTGTATGTTCTCTTTAGTTCCTACAGTGGGTATACAATGCATGTTTAATAACATTTGGTATGAAAATGGCCAGGAAATAGCATGCAGGCCTCATCTTTTAGAAGATGAGACAAAAACTCACTTATCAGAGCTGGGATTTGTAGCGGGTAGAATCTAACCTGGCAGTTGATGGAGGTTAGGGGTAAAGATGAAAGATGATGGCCAGAGTGTATGTAGCATAGTGAGGAGATGGATGGGAAGTGCCCCAGAACTCAGTTCGCTTAATTCCAGTACGGGGCCCATTTCTTCCTCTTGGCTTAGGTTTAGAAAAAAAGACATCTATTTATAAGAAATAGTAAGCATTTACATTTTCTGATTCTCTCATAAAAACATGCTTGTGGGATATGGATTCTCCCTTACCCTCCTTGTTTTTCATCTTCTCTAACTGTACCATCATCTCATCTCCTTTATCCTTGGCAGTCTAGACCACTGTGTTGGTAAGCAAAATGGGCTCTTAGCACTTAGTTCAACAAGTGCCCTTGAAAAGTTTGGTTTGTTTCCTTTGAGTAATTCAGTGTATTTCATTGGGCCTTGCTAGGTGCTAAGCCCCAGGCCTAAACCCCTATTATGTGTAAAACCTATGTGGGTGTGGATTGGTAACTAAGGTGGCGCCCAAGGTGGGGCTAACTCAGGGGAGGGCCTAGTTTACAAATGAGTTTGAGTGATAGGTTTGGGACATCAGAGGCTCTTAGACCACGTGGGTTTAAGTTGCCTCTTTGTGATGATTTTAGGTCACGTGGGTGAGTCGCATGTATGACTCACCCCTGACGCTGAAAAAGATATAAAACCAGGGGTTGGCCTTCTCTTCTTTGGAGCTCTTACCCACAGCCGTGGTGGCACGCGTGACTCTGGGCCAGCCCTTGTTCTGAGGTCCCGGGCTGAACCTAGATGTTGGTAACTATGAATTGTATTGGGTCTGTGTGTTTGTAATTTGTTTAGGGCTCTCACTTGCAGTGGTGCTGATGCAGAGACTCTGGGCAGCTGTAGCTAAGAGCCCTCCAGCTTGTAACCTGAATGCTGAGACTTTGTTAAACTCTGGTAACTATGTATTGGGATTTGAATCAGATAAAGTCTGTCTGTCGATGTTTGTACTTTGTTTGTACTTTGTTCTGAAGTTGAGGGTGCTGGATTTTTCCCCCGAACTAAGTGAATGATATTTGTATGCTGAATTAAAGTAAGCTTGTCAACCCCTTCACGTAGCTTTCCTTAGTTAAGCAGATCAAAAAATCCTGTGCTTTTGCAGGGTGCTGGTAGCGTTCTTGTTGTTGGGCTTTCACCCCCCACAACAGCTGCTAGCCGGGTTGTGGAAACAACCACATAGAATGCTTTTGTGCATGGCTAAGCTTGACTATAATGGGAAAGAATCTGGGGCTGTAACTATATGCATTTGAAGAATATCACCAGTATAGGTTCATGTTGCTCAGCCAGGATGGATCAGCTCTACAAGTACTCAAACCTTTTACCGCTAATGTGGTTAATGTCTCTGGTTACAAATTACTTAAAGAGGGAAGATGAATAGACCAGAGGTTTCTGAGATGATGTCTGGTCTAAGAATTTGGGAGTAAAAGGAAAAGTAAAGTGAGAGAGAAACTTAAAAGAAAGAAATAATAGGACTTGATCTATGATTAGCTGTTGGGGATGGAGAGGTAAGAGTGAAAAATAAAAGTTTCCATGTTGGAGCATGACAAAAAGAACAGTAACAGGGACAGAAGTAAATTCTTGGAGTAGAGGAGGAAGTTCAAGTGGGAGGTGGTGAGTTCAGTTGGTGAAGTCCTGAATTTAAGGATACTCTAATGTTATTGCCTCTTCCCAGGTAGTCCATACTCATTACTAGCGTTTAAGATATGGGCTTAATTAGTCTAATTTAAGACCAATTCTCATCAGCAGCTGCTACTCCTGGAAATGTTACTAAAGTGAATGAGCCCTCTGATTCCTTTCATAGGTAGAGAATAAAGAGGCTCCTGATAGGGGTCTTCCCTCTCCAGGATCCCAAACAATGAGATACATTTCTATAGGTCCATCCCATAAAATGCTGACTCTGAGTAAACATTTGCAGATGAACATGAAAGGTCAAATTAGGGTTGATAAAAGAATGCTGTGTGTTAAACTCACTACACCTCAGTTTCTTCATCTGTAAAGTTAGAGGCATTAGTCAGGATTAACTCTGAGGTCCCTTTAATCTCTAGATCAGTGGATATTCATAGATTCTCTCTCTCTCTCTCTCTCTCTCTCTCTCTCTCTCTCTCTCTCTCTCTCTCTATCTTTCTCCAGATGGTTGTAGATACAGATCAAATCAAACCATCTCTAGGCTTATCTATGGCTATATATCCATATCTATAACTATACACATAATATTTATTTATATTTAGTTCTAAATACATAGTGTTGATTTATATAGTATCAACCCTATTGCTTCCATATATGGGAAGCAACTATTTATTGGCATGACCACAGCTAGGACATTACTGACCTCATCTCCATCTCAGAATATGAGCCTTAGAAGTGTAAACCAATTTTATAATGGGGACCTCATTATATATCATGGCAGGTAAACGTATGAATAGGGGTAGCTACATGGCACAGTGGATAAAACACTAGGCCTGGAGTCAGGAAGACCTGAGTTCAAATCTGGCCTCAGACACTTACTAGCTATGTGACCTTGGGCATATCACTTACCCTTGTTTACCTCTGTTTCCTCATTTGTAAAATGAGGTGGAGAAGGAAAGGGCAAAGCACTCCAGTATCTTTGTCAAGAAAACCCCAGATGGATTCATAAACTGTCAGACTCAGCTGAAACGGCTGAAGAACAACAAACTATATGAATAGGAATGCTTAGTAGGAAGTTTTAAACAGGTCACTGAAATATAGGTAAGAGGTCAGGACTAGAACTGTAGATTAAGAGTCCAAAAGCTTATAGGAGACAGCTCCTGAAGAAGAAAGAGCACTGAATTTGGAGTCAGAAAACTTGAATTTAAATCCTAGGTGTTCCACTTGTGACCTTGTGCAAGTTACTTAATATCTATGGGCTCTAGCTTCCTTATTATAAAATCAGAGTCTCTCAGGTCCTGTATAGCTTTATGTCTATGATTCCCCGATCCTTTGAAGTAATAGCTGAAGCCATTAGAACAAATGACCTTCTTGAGGAAGGGAAGTGTGTCCCTCCTAAAAGTCTTAGTGTAGTTTTAAGCTTAACACTGTGCTAAGACTTTTGGAAAATGCTATGTATTAGACAAATTTAAAGGCTTATAGAACCCTGTGGAGTACCCAGCGGTAGGAACAGAAATAAGAAAAATATTCAGTAAAGGTGACAAAAAATTATTGAATTGGTAGCAAGAAAGGAAAGAAAATATAGTGTCATGGAAGCCAAGGGAGGAAAGAGTATTTTAAGGAGTAGGAGGTCACCAGTTTCAATACCAGAGAGGTCAAAATAAAGATTAAGAGAAACCTATTGGTTCTCCAAAATAACACTTTTTATATAGTGCTGGGAGCAGAAGTCTCGTGGCAAGGAGGAAAAGGAGTGAATAAATAGGATATGGGCATATACCACAACTTTGAGAAGTCTGACAGTAAAAGGAATAACGGAAATAAAATAGTAGATGTAGAGAAGAGAAGCATCAGATGAAGGTATCTAGAGAACCATTTCTGATCCTATTATTGAAATTAGTGGAAAGATATGAAATCACTTTACAAAAATTTAGGATATGGCAATTTTTTAATTGAAGGAAAATGGTATTTGAAATATTGCATCTCAGAACCAAGAAAAAAATGTATACAATGACAACAAGAATGGAAAGGGAAAGAACACCCCCTCCTCTCCAACAAAGCCCAGTATAATATGTAATTGTAGTAAATAAGTTTGTTCCTGAAGAAAAAAATTTTAAAAAATGCTCCTATCTCTCTTCTTTGAAGAGGTGAGGGAATTATGGAATGCAATATTTTATATACTTCACAGTCATTTGATCCATGATGAATTTTGCTGAACTACTGGTTTTTTCTCACTTTATTCTTTATTTGGGAGATGGCTTTGTAGAAGAGTGACATATGAAAATGAAGTTGCTAAAAATAAAATATATCAACAGAAATTTAAACAAACAAGAAGAGACAAAAGAAATATGGTTTCAAACTTGTTGGATAATTGTTAACAGACGTTGAGTTCCTTTCCAGGATGGGGACATAATAGCTCACCCTTCCCCATCTCGGTAGCAGTCAGGAAAGTGGGCTGCAAGTGAACCAATGTGGTGAGATTGCCTTGCTATTTTTAGCAGGGTAGGACCCTGTAGGTTCAAAACTAACTTGCCCCTTGCCTCATTGATCCTCACATCTGATACAGAGTTTGATGTTGCCTCGGACTTTCAGCAGGTGCTGAGGGGCAGACTATATATGAGGAAGACTAGAAAGAAGTCATTACATGTAACTTAACTAGAGCACAAATAGTAGGTGGGACTTGACAAAACAGGCATTCTGAGGTCTCAGGTAACACTCTTTTTACTCTTTGTTCAGCCTTCAATTGGTAGCTTCATAAAAGCTACCTGGCTAGGCATCAGAGAAGTATCCATAGGAAAGCCATTTTACCTTCTTTACAGAAATGCTTGGGCATTATATCTTTAGGGTTACTGTTAAATTATGCTGCCTGTTTTTTGAGTCATTTTAAATGGATTTGTATTTCTGTTCCTGAGCTCAGAATTTTCCCTGAAGGTCCATATGCTTCCTAAGTCCTAAAATAGCTTTCACTTTCTGGAGCAAAAGTGTGTTGATTATGTGGGGTTTTATCCACAAAGTGCCCTATTGTGCATTGCTTTTCTCCAAGCCTAATTAAAGAGAATATTGAACTTTAAAAATTTTGGTAGAGAGACATGGACAGAACAGGGACTTTTCTTTTTTCTTTTTTGCTTTTTTTTTTTAATACCCAAGTTCATAGCACAGCGTCTGGCATATAGTAGGGGCTTAATAATGTTTGTTGACATGTTGACTTGATTTGTAAGAATCAACTGTACCACACTGACAAAAGCATTCACTCCTCTGATGGTCCTATCGGGATTAACTTTGCATTTTCTTTAACTCTTTCTGTCTCTATAGGACAAAGGAAAAAAATTAACCTACTGAGATAAAAATGGAACTTCCAAACCTCTCAATCCACGTGACTTTTCTAGGTGTTTTTTTAAAAGCAATTTAAAATCAATCAACAAGCATTTCTTAAGTACTTACTAGGAGCCAGGCAAGGCAGTAACAGTGTCTAAAGTTCAGTAACAAGAGGAAACATGCCAACTCTTCAACCTAATAAAATTCAGTTTTCTGTGCTTATAAATGAGTGTGAAAAGGAGTTGTGAGCTAGAAAGCAGCTTTCTGTAATATAGCGGGACCATTTGAAAGGGGCTGGAGATTCGTAATTGAAGGTGTTTAGAAGTCTAGATGGAGTAAGTAATGATAATCAAAAAGGTTCATACTGGGGCACAGTGGCTTTCTAGAGTCTTCTGTTCTGGGATAGAAAATTGTTTAACTATGACAGATGCTAATACCAGGCAATTCTTTTGCCTTGCTCACCTTCCCAAAGTTGCTCGTGCATGCAAAGGCAATGGTTGGTGTCTGCTTCCATCCTGGTATCACAAAAGTTCTAAGGATAAAAAAAGACCAATGAAAAGCTGTATTGATCCATTTAAAGGTCAGCAACAGAATCATAGGCCACTGTGTTTCTTTTGAATAGGAAGGAGACTACAGCAAGGAATCTTTTTGTTTTTTCTTAAATCCAAGGCCATGGCCCCATAGTTAGAAAAAAATTAATTAAAGTGCCTGCCTGGAAAAAACAATTTCCATACATTCCTTTTTTTGAAGAAAAATATAAAACTATTTGAATCACCTACTTTTAAAATTAAGTACAAAATATATACTTTTTTCTGTTATTATGAATATATTTTAAAAATATACCTAGCAAGTAACTACTTTGAGGGATTCCGTCAGTCAAATTAAGGAAAGTAGATTGAATGACCTTTAAAACCTCTTCCAACTCCAAAATCTTATGATTGTTATTCTTAGATGTCAAAGAATAGTCCTAAGGGAGAAAGGAGAGGCAAAGGAGGAAAGAAGAGTGGAATACATAAGAAAGAGGGTAGGGAAGGGAAGGAAGAGAAAGGAGATAGAGGAGGAGAGACATGAGAAAGTCAACAAGTATTCATTGCTTTTAGCTCCTGAGTGTCTACTAGTTCTCAGATAAGGCCTGAGACAGGGGGAAGAGAGGGAGGAGAAAGTAAGGGGTTAAGTGCATACTATGTGCCAGGTTCTGTGCTAAGCACTTTACAAATATTATCTCATTTGAGAGTAAGACAGAGAGATAGAGAGAAAGAGAGCCAGAAAGGGCAAGGCTCAGGAGGTGTGAGGTGAGTGTATTAGAGATAAACTGCTCCTGTCACAACCTGCTATTCACCCCGCTGTGGGCGGCACAATAAATTATTTCCTCATATCATTGCCTGTCAAACTCTGATTAGCTCTCCAGCACTTTAAACAGTCCTTCCAGCAATGTGAAATAGCTTGTCTACCTTTTCAAATTCAAAAAGTTGATTCTTAGAAAGAAAACCTTGTTTTCCCATGGAATTCTCAAGGCCTTTGTCATATATAAAGGAATTTTGAGAAACTTACTTTAGTCCATTAGAAGGATCAGTTTGTCTGAATGTCATTTGCTATTCAAAAGCTTGCCTTATCTTCATTCTTCCAGAAATTAGGGTTTACTCTTTCCAAAAGTGCCTGAAGGTATATTAAGAATGAACATTTTTAAAATTAATTGTACTGTTTTGTTCTTTTTTTTTTTTTGCAAATAATGTTCTGGACATTTTTCTCCTCCTTTGGAAGGAACAAAGGAAGGAAGGAAGGAAGTAAAGAACAAAGGACCTATTAAACACTTCTGGTGTGCCAGGCACAGTACTGAGGATATTAATACAGGCCAAAAAAAGAAAGAAAGAAAGAAAAAGACTGTCTACACATCAAAGAGTTTATATTTTAATGGGGAAAGACAACACACAAAAGGGAACTGAAAAGAAACCTAGGGATGAAAACAGTTCAGGTTCCATCCCTCCATGGAGAATTCATCAGTGGAGGACCTTGGGGAGAGATATTCCATAGTCAATAGGCTTCAGTGGTAGTAGACTGTTCCAGGATGAGGATACTCCAGACATTTAAGGAAGTGGCAGAATGTGCCTCCAGTAGAGAGGGTATGGGTTTGAAATCCAGAAGTCAGAAGAGGGCCAAGAAGAAAATTAAAAGCTCTAGTTGTGTCCTAGTGACAATAATTTATAGTGGTAACTAAAAAATTCAATGAAAAGTTCTTTCAAGAATAAATGTTACAATTTACACTTCTTTAGTTCCCTTACTTTTTAGAGCATAACACTTAGAGTCAGGAAGACTTGGGTTAGAATTCTGCCCCAGATACTTACCAGCTGTGTGACCCCGAATCAACTCATTTATTGTCTCTTAAGCCTCAATTTCCTCATCTACTTCACAAGATTGTTGTTAGAAGCAAATGAAACGATATACATAAATCACTTTGCAAGCTACAGAATGCTACATGTAGGCTATTATTATTATCTTATTTTCATATTTTTGATGGGGTAAAGATAGACATAATCCTGGAACTTGTCCCCATTCTATTATATTTCTGTTCCACAGACTATTGTGCCAGTGACTAAAATAGCTGGTTCTAAAAAATAGATGAACGAAATTGTTAGGTTGTAAGCTCTTCTTCCATGAGCTCATCGAAAGCATCCTCAGTACAACTCCAGTAGCAGATGGGATGCTGGGAATTAAATGTTGGTCCTATAGAATTTTGATTCTTTGATGAGATTTCTATACTTTTAAAACCTTTCCTTCCATGTAGCTTGGAAATTATGAGTATCTGAGGTGGTAACATCTACTAAAAATGATGTTGGTATATTTTTAAAAATTGTTTTTGTGTTCAGGTGATTGTGGGAAATAGAAAAATCCATGATAATAGTTTGGTTCCAGCACAGTTTGTTGATTGAGTCCTCCAGGATATTTTGAGGTAGATAGGGAATTTGTTATCTTCTGGTTCACATAAGATAACAAATTTCTTGCTAGGTATTCAGGAGGTTCTGACTTCTTTTTAAACAACCTACAGAGATATAGCATCTGATTTATGTATATAATCTATATTGGTCAGTAGTCCTGGACTTCTTGTGGATAAACCTACTGCAGCTTCTGATAGAAATTACCTCTTCCTGAATTGCCATCAGACACCTCTCCATTTCCACAAATCAATTTGTTTGACTCAGTCATTCATATGTTTTCTTTATCTACATATTGTTGACTGAATTCATGCAGATGTCATCCATAGAGGGCCTTTTGATTTCAGCCTTTTATCTAAGTTGTTTTATAGACTCCATCTAGAGGTAAACTACTTTTGAAGACATTGGAAAAAAACTAATGCCATGTACCTGCTATCACCCTTTATCATTTTGGCATCTGGAAACAATTGCTGTAAGACTTCACTGGCCCTATTGGTGGTGGTCTTAGTCATCCCCTACATCTAGACCTAAGTCAAGTCATGCTAGATTTCACTTGCCAGAGATATTTTCACTAGATACCTCACCTTAACCAAGAAACCAGATCCTTGACATTTTTAAACTACACTCAGGCCTGACCTGCCGTCCTGCTTGATGGTTACTTCAGTCACCTGCTACATCTAGGCTCAGCCCCCATCATGTTTCACTTTATTTTTTCTTCTATCTAGTACCTTCCACCTCCCTCCACTTCCAGTTCTTGAACTATATTCAGATCAACTCTGTCATTGCTCCTGGAAAGGGTGTGGTAATCTACTCCTCCATGGCTCCAAAACAAAATACTAATCAATATTCCCGTATATGTATTTCCCCCTATTAGAATGGAAACTCCATTAAGTCTGGGAATATCTTTATATTTATGTCCCAAGTACTTAGAAAATGTTTGGCTAAGTATCTTCATTTACCGTATTAATTTTTGCTAATAAATAAATTGATTTAATAATATTAATAACTTTATTCATTTATTCCCTCATTCATTGGATTTTTGAACCTGTGCTCTACAAATGTCTATCAAGTCTCCTGCTCTCTTTTGACTTAGAAATGTTCATCTGTTATAGGCATCTTAGGGTGATGAGCCCTGTGTTTTGTCACTATAGTATACTGGTTTTTTTAGGATCCTTTCCAAATCTTATAATCCCAAAGATAGTATATTAAGACTTATATTCTATAAGTTTTAATTACATTAAAATCTGTTCTTGTGGGGAGCAGAGCAAAGATGGCAGCTGGAAAGCAGAGACTTTCCTAGGGCTCTCCCCCAGGACCCTCCAAACACCCATAAAAATGGTTCTGAACAAATTCTAAAACAACAGAACCCACGGAATAGCAGAGGGAATCAGGGCTCCAGCCCAGGACAGCCTGGATGGTCACTGGGTAAGGTCTATCATATGGAGTTGGGAGCAGAGCAGAGCAGAGCCCAGCATGGGCTGTGCCCAGACAAAGCAGACCAGGAGGCAGATGGAACAGGCCCTAGCACCCTGAATCAGTGAGCTGTGGCAGTTACCAGACTTCTCAACCCACAATCACCAAAGACAACAGAGAAGGTTAGTGGGAAAAAGCTGTGGGTGTTGAGGGGGAGAAGAAACTCAGGGATGCAGGGATCCCAAACCAAAGTTCCCAGGAAGGGGCCACCTAGAATGAATATGCAGACACAAGCATTCTTTAAGTCAAGGAGGCAAAGATTTATTATGCTTTTTCAGAGGGCAAGAGTTCTTAGGGAACCTGCCGTCATAGAGAGGCGCAGGGGGAATCTTTATAGAAGCTAATAGGGGATTGGGGGGCAGGGGAGACATGTCAGTTAGGTGTTAGGGAGTGGGATCAGGGAATGGTTTAGATGTGTTCAGGCAGTGGTTAGTTCTTAAAGGAACATGCACATTTAGTATTTACTGTGCAGGCCTATTACCCAGAGTTCTGTAGGAAATAGCCCACCAAGGGGGTTGGTAGGGGTGTGGTTTTTACTGTGAAACATCACTAACTTCATTGTCAGTCAGGGCTAAAGGGGAATAGTTTCTCATCTAGTGTCTTGTTAGACAAAATACTATGTCTGGGATACATGGTAGAAATATCAGTGAATAGGAAATATGGTTATGACTCAGTGAACAGTCAGGTATCAGCATTTGGAAATCAATCTATAGTTGCACATAACTGCTTACAAAGGAAGAAGCAGAGATAAGTTGGGGCAGGCTGCCCTTTGGCTAGAGAGAGACAGCCTGAGAGAGAATATATTTTGAGAACTAGATGTGTTTTGGAATTGCGATTCTGGCACAGGCACCCAAGCAGAGGCTGTTAGAATTTAGAGTCCAAGCACAAACACCTCATCACTGGGACAGAGTGAAAGGAGTTCATGGTTTGGCCACTGCCCCGGAGGCAGTGGAGGTGGTGCAGCTATGAGGACTACAGCTGCAGTTGCTTCTGGCCCCTGGCCCACCTGGTGGGAGGAAATAAGTGGTGGAGTGGGAGTGCAAAGCCTGCTGAGATCTGAGTAGCAGTCCAGCTTGGCAGTTCTTAGGGGAGGAGGTGCACTGGTGTGGCAGAGATGGCTGTATAGAAATAACTCTGAAAACAAAAGTGCAACCCCTCAAGCTTGGGACAAAGTACTCTATACTCTACAAACAGTCATACCCTGATGAAAAACTCAAGGGTCAGGTAGTTGGCTGGGAACATGGCCAGGCAGCAAAAACAGACTCAGATTCAGACTCAGACTTTGGAATCCTTCTTTGGTGACAAAGAAGACCAAAATATACAGCCAGAAGAAGTCAACAAATTCAAAGAGCCTACATCAAAAGCCTCTAAGAAAAACATGAACCAGTCTGAGGCCATGGAAGAGCTCAAAAAGGATTTGGAAAAGCAAGTTAGAGAAGTAGAGGAAAAATTGGGAAGAGAAATGAGAGTGATGCAAGAAAATCATGAAAAACAAGTCAATGACTTGCTAAAGGAGACGCCCAAAAATACTGAAGTAAATAACACCTTAAAAAATAGACTAACTCAAATGGCAAAGTAACTCCAAAAAGCCAATGAGGAGAAGAATGCCTTGAAAGGCAGAATTAGCCAAATGGAAAAGGAGGTCCAAAAGACCACTGAAGAAAATACTACTTTAAAAATTAGATTGGAGCAAGTGGGAGCTAGTGACTTGATGAGAAATCAAGATATTATAAAACAGAACCAAGGAATGAAAAAATGGAAGACAATGTCAAATATCTCATTGGAAAAACCACTGACCTGGTAAATTGATCCAGGAGAGGTAATTTAAAAATTATTGGACTACCTGAAAGCCATGATAAAAAAAAGAGCCTAGATATCATCTTTCAAGAAATTATCAAGGAGAACTGCCCTGATATTCTAGAGCCAGAGGGTAAAATAGAAATTGAAAGAATCCACTTATTGCCTCTTGAAAAAGATCCCAAAAAGAAAACTCCTAGGAATATTGTTCTCAAATTCCAGAGCTCCCAGATCAAGGAGAAAATACTGCAAGCAGCCAGAAAGAAACAATTTGAGTCTTGTGGAAAAACAATCAGGATAATACAAGATCTAATAACTTCTACATTAAGGGATTGAAGGGCTTGGAATATGATATTCCAGAGGTCAATGGAGCTAGGATTAAAACCAAGAATCACCTACCCAGCAAAACTGAGTATCATGCTCCAAGGCAAAATATGGATTTTCAATAAAATAGAGGACTTTCAAGCTTTCTCGGTGAAATGGCCAGACTTTCAAACACAAGAATCAAGAGAAGCATGAAAAGATAAACAAGAAAGAGAAATCATAAGGGACTTACTAAAGTTGAACTGTTTTGTTTACATTCCTACATGGAAAGATGATGTTGTATAATTCATGAGACCTCAGTATTAGGGTAGCTGAAGGGAATATACTATACATACAGACATACATACATGTATACACACACACACATACATAGACAGACAGCAAAGGGTGAGTTGAATAAGAAGGGATGATATCTAAAAAAATAAAATTAAATTAAGGGATGAGAGAGGAATATATTGAGAGAGGGAGAAAGGGAGAGATAGAATGAGGTAAATTATCTCACATAAAAGTGGCAAGAAAAAGCAGTTTTGTTGAAAGGTAAGAGGGGCCAGGTGAAGGGGAATGACTGAATCTTTCTCTCATGGGATTTGACCTGAGGAGGGAATAACATACGCACTCAATTGGGTATCTTACCCCACTGGAAAGAAGGAGGAAGGAGATAAAAAGGGGGGATGATAGAAGGGAGGGCAGATAGGGGGAGGAGGTAATCAAAAGCAAACACATTTGAAAAAGGTAGGGTCAAGGGAGAAAATTGAATAAAGGGGGATAGGATAGGAAGGAGAAAAATATAGTCAGTCTTTCACAACATGAGTATTGTGGAAGGGTTTTACATAATGATACATATGTGGCCTATGTTGAATTGCTTGCCTTCTTAGGGAGGATGTGTGGGGAGGGAAGAGGGGAAAAAATTTGGAACTCGAAGTTTTAAAAGCTGATGTTCAAAAAAAGTTTTTGCAGGCAACTAGGAAATAAGATATACTGGCAATGGGGCATAGAGATCTATCTTGCCCTACAAGAAAGTAAAGGAAAAGGGGATTGTGGGGAGTGGGGTGACAGAAAGGAGGGCTGACTGGGGAACATGGTAATGAGAATATATGTCATCTTGGAGTGGGGAGGAGGGTAGATATGTGGAGAAAATTTGTAATTCAAACTCTTGTGAAAATCAATGCTGAAAACTAAAAATATTAAACAAAAAAAATAAAATCTGTTCTTGTGTAGCTTTGATTTCAGGATACCAGTGAATCTCTTAATGTACTCATCCACCATCTATTTTCTTGAGATCTTTATGGTTAATGCATCTTGTCTGGAGGATGTCAAGGTATTTATATATATCACCTTCATTCTTTGGTTCAGTGTTATAGATTTTGTGGTTGATATGGCTGTTGCTGTTGTTGTTATTATTATTCACTCCATTCTGAAGTTCAGATTAAGAAAAAAAGAAGATCCCGGCATAGGTTGCTATTCTGGCAGCTAGGTGGTACAGTGGATAGAGCATGGAACCTAGATGCAGGTGACACAAGTTCAAATCCAGCTTCAGACGCTTACCAGCTGTGTGACTTTGGGCAAGTCTGCCTCTGTTTCAAGTTGCAAGTTTGCATCTGTATGCCTCAGTTTCCTCACCTGTAAAATGGAGATAATAATAGCACCTGTCTCCCAGTGTTGTTGTGAGGATAAAATGAGATAACATTTGTAAAATGCTTTGCATAGTGACTGGCACATAGTAAGAACTCGATCAATGCTAGGTATTGTTGCTATCATTATTGTCTTTTTGCATCTAATATCTTGCACAGATGAGTAAAAATTGCTCTTTTGTAATTAAAAAACATATTGGGATGTCAGCTTATTCTTGATAAGCTCACTAAAAGCATCTTTAAAACAACTCTACAGGATGTCCCTAAAGTCTGGATGCATAGGAAATCTCATTAACATCACTTTCACTGAAGACTCTGTGTTGTTCAGTGATTTCTTTTTCTTGGGTATGCTGAAGGAGAAGGTGTACACCATGAAAATCATAGATGTGACACACTAACACACTTGATTGAATGCATAAAAAGTGAATGTGCTAAAATTGATGCCAATGTGGAATTATTGTATTGAGTTCATGTGAATCTTGCAAAGTGCATCAATCTTTGCATCACAAATGATGGAAATCATATTGAAGATGTTATTTGTTAATATTCCAATTAAATAAAATGTTGTTGAAAATTTCATTCATTTCATTTCTTGAAAATATGCATTTTTGCTTATGTGTTCAGACTTTAGGAACACCCTGTACTAGCAGCAGGGATGACAGAGATAACAAATACTCATCCTATTCCAGCATAGTTTTGATTATTTTTGATAGGTCTTCCTATATTTTAAAAGCTTTTATCCAACATAGAAGGGCAAAGAAGATAAGAGTAGTGGATTAAAAATTTAGACTTAAAGTCACAAAGATATGAGTTTAGGTCCCATATTTGACATGTAACTAGCTATGCAACCCAGGGCAAATCTCTTAACCTCTCAATACTTTAGGTCATTCAGTCTATAAGTTGCAGAGAAGATGCTGCCTCTGTTGATAGTTTTCTCATTCTAGTATTCTTACACGAATGAAATCATAAGTCTAACGCTATCCCTGTATACTTCATTCCATGTAGCTTAGAAAGGATGAGTATCTGGCATGGTAACATCTGTTAAAAAATAAAAACATGGTTCTTGGATCCGTGTTATATCTGGATGATTGTGAGCTATGTCTTTTTTTCTTCTGTGATACAACTCTGATTTCAGTACATTTTGTTAAAGTTCTTATTCTCAAAGACATTTGAATTGTGTATTTGTAATTGTAAAGGAAATTTCTAAGAGGGATCTTTTAAAGAATTATACAGCTTCCAGATGTATACTTCTAACTAATAGGTTACATTTTGCTAGATATGCACTTATTTTTTTTTCCATGAGGGAAACCCTGAGATAGCCAGTTGTCCACAGCTGTAGCTCATTCTGAAGTACAGAGAATATGGTGTTGGTGTCAATATTAACTTACAAATGGTGCAAAGATGTCTTGAGCATGATTAATTGCCTATTCACTCAAATGCATTAATAGATAATTAACCCTTTAAGTTTAAATCTTGTTAGACAGACAGTTTTTCTGAACTCTAGTCCAACCTTGGCTGATGTTTCCCTCTTGATCTTTGGAGTCAGTTGGCACCATGTTAGCAATCTATTCTCTTGGTCCCTGGACTCATTCTATTTCAAGTCCTTACTTGATTTGCTTGCTCTTGAAATACCCTACCCTTCCATATGATCCATGCTCTGCTTCTGACACCTCATGAATTAAAACCTGACTTATACAGATTTTGCTATCTTGATGGGAGGGGTCTCACAACATGGGCTGCATAAAAACCCAGACATCTCCTTAGAGTTCTCTTGACTGCTCCTGAATGGTCCAGCATGCTTTCTTTACCAAACCTTCATGGGCTCTTCTCCATAGGTTCCTGGGCAACAGGGCTAGGTCTTCCATGCCTCAGTTTCTTCATCTGTGAAAAATGATACCTGTTTCCTTCCATCTATAAATATATCATCCTATGCTGCTTGCACTAATTTTGGCCTAACAATTAACATCAAGAAAACACAGATGCTCTATCAGCCACCACTACACCACTCATACGTGGAACCATCAGTTAAAGCAAATGGAAAAGTTTTGAATGCTGTGGATAAGTTCACTTACCTTGGTAGTGTACTTTCCAGAGACGTACACGTTGATAATGAGGTTGACGCACGCATTGCCAGAGCTAGCTCAGTGTTTGGGGGGCTCTGAAGGAAAGCATGGGAGAGAAGAGGTATTAGACTGACTACCAAACTGAAGGTCTACAGAGACATTGTGCTGACCTTATTGTTGTAAGCCTGTGAAACCTGGACAGCATATCAGCACCATGACAGGAAACTGAGTGGCTTCTATTTGAATTGTCTTAGGAAGATTCTGAAGATCACCTGGCAAGATAAGGTACCAGACACTGAGTTCCTTACTAGAACTAAACTGCCAAGCATTCAAATTCTGCTTCAGAGAGTGCAGCTTCAACAGGCTGGCCATGTTGCTTGAATGCAAAATGTACACTTGCCAAAAAGCCTCTTATGGAGAACTCACATAGGGCAAGGGTGGTCAGAAGAAGTGATACACGGACACTCTCAAGGTCTCTCTTAAGAACTTTGGAATTGATTGTGTGACATGGGAGACACTGGCACAGGATTACTCAGTGGGGTGTTGCCACATCAGAAAAAGGTGCTGTGCTCTATGAACAAAGCAGAATTGAGACAGCTCAAAGGAAATGCAGGATACCCAAATTTGGACTATTTGTGCTCAACCTGCGGTAGAGCATTCTGAGCTTATATTGGTTTGATCAGACACAGTTGTACACATTGAAACTTGACTCTAGCGTAGCGAAGTCATTTTGGTTCTCTTTGAAAATGAAGAACAACAGCTAACCAACCAACCAACCAACCAACCACCTTATCATCCTACATGTACTTGGCTGAGGCTAGATGAAATTCTTTAAGGAGATAGATTAACTTCTTGCAATCTTCTTTATTATATCTCCTTTTGTGTCCAGACAATTTCATTGTTGTGGGGAAGACCCAAAAAGAAACCCCCTGTAATCAATGCAGTTTGGCAACTGCTATGCAGCTTGTGCTCTTGGAAAACCATATGAGACATTGTGAGGCTAAGTGACTTTTTCAGGACTACACGACCATCATTTGTCAAAAGCGGGACTTGGATCCAGGTCTCCATGATTCTGAGATCATTTCTCTATGAGGGTTTCTTAATCTGGGCTCCTAGACTTCCAAGGGGTCCATGGATAGAGGTTTGGAGGTCCATAAATTACTTTTAAAAATATTTTGATAGATTTTTAGAAAATGTAACTGGTTTCCTTTTTAATATTATATATTTTGTTTCATGCATTTAAAACCATTATTGTGAGAAGGGGTCAATTTTCAAAGGGATCTATGACACAGAAAAGGATCAAGAATCCCCCTTCTCTACCTATACGGTATAAAACACTGTCTCTTAATATTAGCAGCTATACCACATCAAGATTACTGCTAATGAAGAAAACCATATCTGCTTATTTCTCAATGTTTCATTTGGTTCTTTCCAACAATGTTAAATGGTACTATCTTATTCTTATTTCCTAGATTATAGATACTGCAAGTGTAGAATTCTTGTTTTAACTTTTTTTGGTGTCTTCCCACAGCACTTCATACAGTGCTTTGAACACAATAGGTGTTAAATCAATGATTGTTGACCGACTAAGGAGAGAACTTTTGAGATTGCTGCAGAACAAGACTTCATTTCATAACCACCGTAATCTTTGATCACTGAGACAGGCTGCAGCAAAGCTTGCCTTTATACACTCAGGGAGGAAGCTGGGCATATTGAGTGCACACACAATTACAAAAGGGATGTTTCACTTACTTCAGGGAATAAGCTGTTTTCACACCCGAAAGGAATCCAGTTAATATACAAATAATGTAATTGCAGTGTGAGTAGAAACCAGCACTGCTTAGGCTGACATTTTTTTTTGTTCGCTGAAACAAAAAGCCATTCTTAAATATTAATCTGTTCATTAAAGAAGAGTTTCCACAAGGCAACATTTATTAGCCTAATTGGAATTACTACACTGATTCAAAAGTAATAAAGCTTCAGATATTATAGATACTACAATCACAATAAGCTTGAAATGGATATGGGACCTGAATATTAATTCATGCTATTAAAAAAATTAGAAAAAAAATCAGCTCAGGTATGACTGGGGGTTAAGGAAGTGGGGGAGAATCCTTAACCAAATGTGGATAGAGATAATTAGAGAAGAAAATAGATAATTTCAGTAACATGAAGTTAAAAAAATTGCATTGACAAAATCAAGGGTATTAGGATAAGAAAGGAAGGCACTATGAGCAATCTATTGGGAAAATTCTGACACTCTGGTAAGTCTCTGTCTGATATCCCAGATTTATAGGAAGCAACACAAATATATAAGACTAAAATCCAGTCCCCCACTAGATAAGTGGTCAAAGGATATGAACGTATTGTTCTCAAAAGAATTGCGAACTGTTAGCCATCATATGAATGATTGCTTCAAATGACTAAAAGTAAGACAAGTTGAAACAACTGAGTCTTCACCTCGTTCCCAGTAAACTGACAAAGATGAAAGTCATTGTTGGAAGATTTGTGCAAAAATGGCACACTACAGCACTGTTGCTGAAGTTGTGATTTGGTTCAACAATTTAAGAAGCCAGCTTTGTAACAACAACAAAAAATCAGCACTGAATGTCTTATAATTATAATGACCAAACTCTCCTTTGAAGTATGAAAAAAATGCTTCCTCCTTTGTTACAATGAAAGTGGGGGACTATGGATGTGAAATATTGCATATATTGTTAGATTTGATTGATACCTTTGTTTTGCTGAACTCTGGGTTTTAAAAAAAATCTTTTTTTAAATAAAAGGTGGATTTTTTAGGTGAGGGAGGAGAATAAAGGTGATTTAAAAGCAAAAACAATCAATAAGATTAATTGTATGAAAAGAAACAAAACCAACTTGATTAATATATACAAAAATTCTGACTTCTGAAATATTTAAACTGGCAGTCTACAATCCTAATGAAATGTAACCCAAAAGAATTAAACAATGCTGAGTCACTGTACTTGCGTTCTTCCTTCTTCATGTGCTTCTTGGGAATATGCATATGCTTTGTTGGGGGGAAAGCTAGCAATGGAGTCATACTAATGATGAAATACTAATTTAAAGCTAATTAATTAATATTAATTTAGGAGATATTACAGGTAATATTAGTCCCATCCTATAGATAAGAAACTGGGAGGCTCAGAGGAATTAAGTGACTTGCCCATTGTCATTCAGCCAGTAAACATCAGAGACAAGAACTGAACACAGGTCTTCCTGATTATAGGTCTAGTACTAGTTTTTACTAAATTTTAATGCCTCCCTAGTGAGGCATTAAGACTTGCCCTTCACCTGGCTCTTGAGTTTGATGTGGCCCTCTATGATTTCTTCCTTTGGCCTTTTGGCAAATAACAATAGAATTAGTTCTAGAACATTGGGAAGGTTTTTTTGGGGGGGAGGGAAATTGGTGGGGGGTATGCAGGAAGGGGGCAGTGTTGAAGAATGGAGCAGGAGGCATCTTGTTGTTTCTGTTGTGTCTGAGAGTTTGTCCTGTTCCAAATTTGCTCTAGCTCAAAGAAATCACTTTCAGACACTATTAGGAAAATAAAGATTGAGATCAAGACCTTCTCAAGTGTTTCCATCCCCGTGGGTGGAGCTTAATAATAGGGAAAGTAATTGATACTGGCTTCCTCCTAAGTCAGCAGTAGATAGAGCGCCAGGCCTGGAGTCAGGGAGACTCATCTTGATGAGTTCATATCCAGCCCCAGACACTCACTGGGTAAGTCACTCTTTGCCTATTTCATTTGTAAAAATAAACTGGAGAAGGAAATGGCAAACCACTCCAGTGTCTTCGCCAAGAAAACCCCAAAAGGGGTCATGAAGAATCTGACACAACTGAAAATGACTGAACAACCACCATCCTCACAAATCAGTTTGAATTGATGGATGATATTCTTTTCTTTATGTTATATACACTGCAGTATTTCTGGAACACAATCTTCTTGGATCCAGTACAAGAGGGGTTTAGTTACTAGAAATGCAAGGAGGATCATGTTAGAACAGTCACATTTGTAATAACGATTCAGAGCATGGATGCTGAAGAAGGCTAAATAACACAGATGTGAAAATCAGGATGCCGTGGGTTCAAATCCTGCCTTAGATACTTTTATCCTATATATATTTTGTTTGTACATAGTTGTTTGCATGTTGTTTCCTTCACTAGACTGTGATTTTCTTGAGAATGGGCTGTTTTTGTCTTTCTTTGTATCCCCAGTGGTTACTACGGTATCTGGGGCATAACAGGTGCTTGAAAAATGTTTTTTGACTTGTTGGCTGTATGACCTGCCCAGAATTATACAACTAATGAGTGTTATGGTCAGTGTTTTTTTTTTTTTTTTAATTTTTTTTTATTTTTTTTTTCCTTTATTTATTTTTAGTTTACCACACACGGTTCTACATAGTTTTGAGTTCCAGTTTTTCTCCCCTCCCTCCCCCCTCCCTCCCCAAGACGGCATGAAGTCTCATATAACTGTCATGTATAACTTCGCATTGAATTAATTTATGCTCTATTCAAGTCGTGGAGAAGAATTTTGATGGTCAGTGTTTTAACCAAGGTCTTACTGACTCTAAGCTCAACATCCTATGCATTATGTTACACTGTTTGCTGTATGTTTGGCACATTATAATTAAAGCCACTATCTAGTCATACGATTAATACATATTTACTAATTGAAATTACTTTTCGGTGGCTTTAAATTTTGTTATAAGGGATATCTAAGCTAATGAGAACTAAGTTGTTGCATCTTTCACACCTTTTGCCAATTTATAAGAAGCAGCAAAAACTTACAAGCCAAAGGAATAATTGATGCTAGGGTAAAACGACAAAAAAGGGAGTTAATGATGCTTTCTGGACTTAGTATCTTCTATATTAGATAGATACAGAAAATGAGTTGAGAAAAAAAGTAGGAAAAAACTTCAAAGCCTCATTAAATGCATCTTTTGCCACATGGAACTTTTTCTAATTGGTACTGTTTTTGGAAATATCCAGCTTTGTAGTCTTTTCTTTTGATATTTCAGTTATATCATCTTCATAGATTTACAGAAAAATGGCAGGTTTCACTGACTGAAATCGACATCATGATTGGCTGTATTTTGAAACATAACATAATTTCTTGCACTTGCCAAAAATGACTGAAGAGTATGTAGCAAATAAGACTTGCCACCAGGAAAGATTTTTTTTGCACTTAGTAATGTTTTATTTTTTTCAATTATGTGTAAAGATAATTTTCAACATTCATTTTTATAAGATTTTGAATTCCAGAATTTTCTTCCTCCCTCCTTTCCCTTCCTTCCCTCCCTTCCCTTCCTTCCCTCCCTTCCCTCCCTTCCCTCCCGCCTTCCCAAGAGAGCAAGCAATCTGACATAGGTTATACATGTACAATCATGTTAAATATATTTCCACATTAGTCATGTGAAAGAAGAATCAGAACAAAAGGGAAAAACTATGAGAAAAAAGCAAAAAACAACAAAAAAGTGAAAATGGTATGCTTTGATCTTCATTCAGACTCCATAGTTCTTTCTCTGGATGTGGATAGCATTTGCTACCAGAGTCTTTTGGAATTGTCTTGGATCATTGTGTTGCTGAGAAAAGCTAAGTCTATCATAGTTGGGCATGTTGCTATTACTGTATACAATGTTCTCCTGGTTCTGCTCACTTCACTCAGCATCATCTTGCTTTTCCATTTGTATTCCCAGCATTTAGCATAGTGGTTTGCACATACTAGATACTGAATAAATACACCCATTCATTTATTCAATCATATTTCCAATGTCAATTTTGTCCTATTGAAAATGTGGTAGGAGAGCTATCACTACAGAAATGATATCTGTACTCAAATATCTGAAAAGCAGTTTCAAAATCTTCAGAGAAATTTACATTTGAACCCTGAAGCAATTCAAGTTCAGTCTTCTATAAACTATCAGGTCCTTTAATGGCATCAATTGCTACTTTTTTTTTTAAAGAGTGGATTTATTTCTGTAAATTCTGAATGTATGTTACCATTTCATTCCATCAAATATCCCTGTATGACTTCCGCATTTCTAATTTGATTCTTTGCCATCTTTCTCGAAGATAGAAGCTCCACTCTGAGCCGGTTTAATGTTTGATGGTTTCTTTTGCTCTAAGAGTGTCCAATCTCATTAGTTATCAATCCCTCACAGTTATGTCATTAAGAAGCACACTTAGACCATAAGATGCCAATTCAATCACAGTACTATGTGGATCCATTATGCTCTCCCATGAGACATTCATATTACTTGTACTGTTGGTTGGCTAAGCAAATGCTTTACCACTTCCTATTTCTGTGAGACTTCACATAACTTATAATTGATTTTTACTACAGTAAGTCTGTTCACTCCTATTTTAGGGCTTCTGTCAAAAAAATTGGTGAGGTGTTACCATGAAACTATGATTCCTTTTCCCAGTATATTTGTCTAGTTCAGTTCAGTAAGTCATCACCACAGGAAGTGATTCTCCCTGTGCAGAGTCTATCACCCATTCATAGTTGGACTCTCCAGAAACACTTGCTCAAAGAATTCATGCTGGGCAAATATTATAATGGCCTCAGCAATTTGAAAACTTTGCAATCCTACATTTTGAAACTGCCTACAGAAGACTATACTGCTCTTGCAAAAACTTGGGAAATTTTTCTTGATCTTCAGGTGTCGTCTTGTTTATGCATGAAGCTACCTGTTTGTGAGTGGCTATCTACAATCTTTGGTAACCAAGAAGTTTATTGGGCAATCCTTTGAAATGATGATAATATTAACATCACAGGAGCAGCAGGTTAGAGGGAAAATTCTAGATATAGAGCCCCAGAAAACAGTCTTTTTACTTTCTTCATCATAGTGCCTTTTGTATTTTTGGTTAAGACTAAGTAGGATTATGGTATCATAGGATTTAGAATTAAAAGGCACCTTAACTATCATCTAGTTATAGAGTTATAGGTTTAGAGAAAGAAGGCACCTTAAACACCATTGAGTTGAATCTCCTCTTTTTAAAGATGAGGAAACTGAGTCATAGTGAGGTTAAGTGACTCACTGGAGATTACACAAGTAGTAAATGGAAGAGACAGGATTCAAACACAGGTATTCCAACTCCAAATCCAATGTTCTTTCCTATGTACCATGCTGTCTTTTGTTTTAACAAGAAGATTTCCTGATCATTGTAGGATCCTTTTACATCAAAAGATGATGTATTTAGTACCTTCTTCCCTTAAAGCTTCTAGTTGTTGAATTTATCCACTGCGATGCCTGCAATTATTACCTCTGTACTCCCAAGTCTATATCTTTAGCTCCAACTTATTTTTCAACTTTCATTACCACATTTTCAATTGGATGCCCAGCTGGCATTTCTATTTCATCATGTCCAAAGCTGAACTTATCATTTTCTGCCCCACACCTGAGCCTCCCAACACTTTTATGGTTCTGGGTGATGCCAATATCCTACTCCCATTCTTCTAGGCTTCAAGTCTTGAAGTAATCCTGGTTCTTCCTTCTATCTTATATTCATGTCTAATCAATGTCCAAGTCTTATCATTATACCTCTATATTGATTTCTGCTTCTCTTTCCAACCTGATATCATCTTATTGCAGGTTGTTATAGTCTCTTTCCTGGAATATTGCAATAGTCTCATATCTGGTCTACCTGACTCCCAATTCTCACCTCCTTATTCTTTACAGAGGCCACCAGTAGGTACACTGCATAGCACTGGACTTGGAGTCAAGAAGAGCTGCATTCAATTCTCACCTCAGACATTTACTAGCTCTGTGACTTTGAGCAAGTCACTTAACCACTCTTGGCTTAATTTGGCACTTGTAAAATGGCCCTATTTCACAAGGTGAGAATTAAATTGCAAAAATAAAATAATAACTGATTATGAAAGCATAATCAATTATTATGTTATAATAATAGTACCTGCCTCACAGGGTGAGGATTAGTTGAGAGATATACATAAAATACCTTGCAAAAGTTTATATATATATATATATATATATATATATATATATATATATGTATATGTATGTATGTGTATATATATATATATATATATATATATATGTTATTATCACTATTATAGAGCTGTCAAAACAAACTCCTAACTCTGACTGTGCTACTCCTCTGATCAAACACATTCAGTGACTCCTACAGGATAAAATACAAAATCTTAACCTGCCAATCAAAGGTTCCTGAAATTTATCTCAAGCCTAGCTTTCCATACTAAACAATCAGTCAATCAGCAACATTTATAAAGTGCCGGCTATACGACAAGTACTGTATTAAGATGCTGAGGATAAAAACACAAAAGTTAAATATCTTTATTATGGACTACTCGCTTTCATAGATTCTATCTTCCATTCAGAACATGTGGCTCATTTTTCCTAGATTTCATCACAGCTATCTCTTCCACATGTACTTTTTGTATCCATCCCCCATGCCCACTATGACCTTCATTTACATCTCTGACTGTTGAAATATTTCTCTTCCTTTTAAAGTCCAACTCAGGTAGAACCTCTTTTGGACCTCAGTTTCCTCTTCTGAAGAAGAAGCACAGAGGACTGGATGATCGGTAAACTCACTTTCATTTCTAGTATTTTAGGAAACCAGTAGACTTGCTCTTACCCCTATCTGGACAGAGCCTTTTGAGCAAGCAGAGCTATGAGCTTCTTGTTTCTAATTACCTTAGGAAGAAGTAGAAGCTACTACATTACCCTTTATGCCCAGGATTTTGAAGGCCTAGTCACAGAGTCGTGATTGTTTTCTCCACCAATGATGAGAGTCTTTTGCAAATACATGTTATGCAGAGAAATAATCATTAAAATAACAGCAACAATACAAAAACTGGCATTGGTATTCATAATAGTACTGGTACTGGATAAAAAGTAGAAAAATAGATCTGTGGGATAGATTAATTAAGAAACAATAATCATAACATAACAACAATAATAAAACAACTCATATTTATATAGATGTTTGCAAAGTATTTTATGCCCATTCTCAATTGGTCCTCACAATAATACTGTGAGGGAGCTGTTATTTTTAACCCTGTTTTACAAATGAGGAAACTGACTCCAAGAAAGGTTAAGTGAGTTGCCCAAGGTCACACAGATGATGAGTATCTGAGGAAGATTGCAAACCCAGGTCTACCTGACTCCTACTGCAACACTCTATTTAGCACACTATGTCATGCTATCTTTTTCTACAAAATAATCCAGAATCACATCAAAACAGAAAATCAGTGTTCATTAAATCTAAGAACAAAACTACTGGAGGGGGGAACCCCTTATTTAAAAAGAGCTTTTGAGAAACCCGGAAAACAAATTGGCAGAAAGAGGTTTAGACTACCATTTTATACTACATGCCACAATTAATTCCAAATGGCTAAACAACATCAGTGTAAAGAGCCACATCATAAAAAAGTTGAGAGAAGTTTATTTCTTTTTCGGTTGTATATAGGTACAACATCAAGAAACATACAAGATTATAAAAGACAAAATTGGAAATTTGATCATATAAAATTTTTAAAGTTTTGCACAAACAAAATCAGTTTATCTCGAATTAGAAGAAAAGATCTTTCCTAGGGAAATTTGCATTAAACATGTCTAATAAAAATCTAATATCCAGAACATATAAGATTAAGCACCATTCCCCAAAAGACAAGTGGTCAGAGTGTATTAATAGATTTCAAAAGAAGAAATTCAAAATGTCAAAAACTACTTTGTTCAAAATCACAAATAAGCATCCTAGTTATATAAATTAAAACAAGACTGAAGTACTATGTATACCCACCAAATTGACAAAGAAGGGAAAAATTCAGTGTTGGTGAAGTTATGGGAAGATAATACATGCTAATTCACTAATCCTGAGGCTATAAATCTAACCATTTTTGAAAATAATTTGGAATTTTGCAAGAAAAATTAGGAAATTGCTTATACCTTCTTAATCTGAGATTGAACTCGTGGGTTTAAAAGCACCAGAGAAAAACCTGCATGCCTCAAAGTAATCATATCATGTTTATTTGTAGTTTTAAAAATATATAAATAAAGTATGTAAGCAATAATTTAAGAATTGTTATGGAAATTATGTATGAACATAATTATTCCATTAAAAACATGAATATGGAGAAGTCTGAGAAAAGGACAGATTCATATGAAATTAAGTAGAATAAAAAAATAGGGGGGGCTTTGAAAAGATTTTTTTTAATTATGACACAAAGCTAAAATATTTTTAAATAAAAATGTATTCAAACTGTACTACATTTTCATGACAAAGAATTAGTTGAGAAGCTTATATTTATCAGCTATATTTTCCCTACTAAATGAGTTAGATTTGAGTCTCTAAGGCCCTATGACTACAGTTTTTAATTTGTGTAATAAAATGAATACAATTAAGAAAAAGTTAAAAATTTGGTGGAAGTACACACAAAAGAATAATTGTGAAATGCTCCTTTCATTTTCTGAATTCTCAAAATCATCAGAATTGACTAAGAGAAGCATCATCAGCATTCTTTGTGAATACTTGGAAGCAATTTGGGAAATCCTGGATGTAGACCATCCACAAGCAGAAGCAGCATTGGTAAAATTTGTGGACTATTAACACAGTTGTGCATCTCCCAAACAGCCATCTCAGAGGTGTGAAATGAGCAGAGCTGAAACTATGAATTTCTCCATCTCGGCAAAGCCCCACAAGTAGTTGGGAGTCAGGGCAGAGGGGGACAGGGCACTACCTAATGGAGAAAGCTAAGGCTGGAGCACTTAACCCTGTTGGCTTCAATTTCCTCATCTGCGAAATGAGCTGAAGAAGGAAATGGCAAATCACTCCAGTATCTTTGCCAAGAAAACCCCAAATGGGGTCATGAACAGTCAGACACAACTGAAATGACTGAACAACAACTATGTAATTCAAGTTGGGAATTACTAATGTTATTTAAGTTCCTCATTTCATAGATAGGGATAGTGAAACTTATATCAAAGAAGTAATTTGTTCATCGTTGTACGATCAGTGGCAGAACTGGTACTAGAACTCAGATATTTTGGATCCTAGTTTGGTTTTTCCCAACAACATCATGAGGAGGGGTAGGGGTCTGCTCAAACTGAAGCTGATGGTTAAATTTTTAGCGTATTTTCACATTGGACTGCAAACAAGTCAGTACCAAATTTATTGTTTTGCTGATTTGAGCATGAACAAACAGGGATTTGGCTCTTGGGCAATAGTCTGGCAAACTCTCTATACTTAAGAAAGTGATGGTGAATATCTTAATAATGCAGATTAAGCTTACAAATGTATTCTGCTATTTGGAGAGCTATATGAAACCTCTACCAGTATTAGAGAGGGGACACTTTCACCCACAGCTAGCTCTCCTCCCCTGCTTTCCTTCCAGACAATAGATAAGAAGTATCACCTGCAGAAAAAAATGGGGGCCACAAAAGGGAATCTCAGTGCTCTGCTCTGGGTGTCAGGAGTATCAGGCTTCAAAGTTAGAGTTGGGGATTAGGAGTACCAACAAAGGAAGAGGCCTGAATTTCCCACCCAGAGATTCAATTGGATTAACAAATTCCTCTTTTAAAATGCAAATACTTCTTAAGCAGGTCAATCTTATCATTTATTAACCTTAGTGTTAATGCCTTTAATCAGATAATCAAATCAACAACTAGACCTAACTAGGGTGGAGGGGAGGGCTGACTTTAGGCAGCTTCTTGAGTTTTGACCCAACTATTTTACCAAGATTGTAGCAAAAACGGATCTGAAAGAGTTTCATTTTCTCTTCCAATCCCTGCCCCACTTCTGGCACAGATATTTAAAGGTGTATTGTTGCTTGTCCTTCATTCTTGAAGAGGACCATGACTTCAGGAAGGTGATACCAGGACTTACAAATGAATTGGACTTAAGTGAGAGAGGGCTGAACCTCACTTTCTCCTGGGGAGCCATCTGGGTCCAAGTGGCCAGATACAGATCAGGACAACCGGAGGTGGCCCCCTATTTAAAGGCAATGAAGTGATTGAAAAATAAGAGGAGAGCATAGAAACTATAAACTTTGAATAGCTGCAAATGGGATAATCAACTTGAACAATCGAGAAATGGATTAATAGCAACTGCGTAATGACGGTCAAACATATTGTTTCATCAGCATCAGCATCATCATAGCTTGCATTTATATCATGCTTTAAGGCTTGTGAAATGCTTTATACCTATTATCTCCTTTCATCTTTACAACAACCTAATAAGGTAGGTACTATTAGCAGCCCCATTTTACAGATGAGGAAACTGAAACTGAAAAAAGATAAATAACTTGACCAGGATGGCACAACTAAGTATCTGAGTCAGAATTGACACTCGGGTAAGTTGGGCACTTTATCCACTATGCCTCTTATATAAGTATATTATGTAACATTTCATATATATGTATATATACACACATATGTATGCATGTATATACAAACACACATATACATACACATGTATATATGTATGTATTTATTTTATGTATGTATGCATATGTATATACACATGTATAGACACATGTATGTATGCATATGTATATACACATATGCATGTGTGTATGTGTGTGTATGTGTTTCACCCTCAAGGGTAGTTTTCTTCCCAATTCTTTTATACATTTATCATCTTCATCACTTCTGGGATGGGGATAGGGGTGGAAATAGAGGCCAACATGATAACTGGCTTGAAATATTTGAAAGACTGTCACATGGAAGAGGGAATAGATATATCCAAGTGAGTATAATTGAGAGGATGGTATTTTTTGGCTCTAAATAGAGGGAAGGACATTATATCAGTATTAGCTGTTCAGCAATGAAAGAGGCTGCCCAGTAGACTATAAGTTCCTGGAGGGGAGGAATCTTCTAGTATCCTTAGTTCCTAGTATTTTGCCAAAAGAAGGAATTTACTAAATATTTAATAAGTATTTGCTTAATTTAATTAAATTGTATAATAGTGGTTAGCCCTATCATCAGTAATGTTCAAGCAGTATCTGAATTATGATCTTACAGTAACTGTATCAGGAATGTTGGAAAGGAGATTTCTGCCCTGTTACGGAGATTGGGCTAAATAACTTCTAAGACTCTTTTCAAGGTGGTACAATGGAAAGAATGGTGACTCAAAGTTCAGAGCATTTATCTTTGAATTCCACTTTTGATGTAAAAATGAAGGGATTAGACAAAATGACCTCTGAGCTCCCTTCCAATTCAAAATCTATGATTCTATAGTAATGGTAATAGCTAACATGTATATAGTGCTTTAAGGACTGCAAAGCATGTTATGTATTTTCTGTCGATTGATCCTTACAACAACCCTGTGAGGTAGGTGTTATTATTATTCCCATTTTACAGATGAGAAAACAGAGTTAAATGACTTGCCTAAGGTCACAGAATTAGTAAGTATTTGAGAACGTTTACAAATCCATGCCTTCCTAATTCCAAATATAAATCCAAATTCTTAATTTTCAAATTTGTTTCATCACGAAATTGTCTTTCCTTATCTCCACTAAATAATGAACTCTGAGGTTCCTAACTCTCCCAACTTCTCCCTTTATATCATCAGTACTACTTGTCCGTCCCATTTTGTTCCCCATTCTTATGGCTTTGCATTTGCTTTTATCAAGTCGTGCTATGTCTTTTTTGGTAAGCTATTGACTCATTTAAGGCACTCACTTGCCTTTAATTCAGTTCGACAATTGTTAAATGTATACTCTGCCTGTTCAAGATACTTTGCAGGACACACAAATATGAAAAAACAACAGTTTTTGCTTTCAAGGATGTTGCTGGTGATGATAAAAGTGATGTAACAGATAGTATGTTGGTGCTATTATTTAGTTGTGTCTAACTCTTAATGATCCCATTTGGGAGTTTTCTTGGCAAAGATAATAGAGTAGTTTTCCATTTCCTTCTCCAGTTTATTTTACAGATGGGGAACTGGGAGAAACAGGGTTAAGTGCCTTGCTCAGGGTCACACAGCTAGTAAGTGTCTGAGGCTGGATTTGAACCCAGGAAGATGAGCCTTCCTATTCCAAGTCCAGTAGTCTATCTCCTGTGCCACCTGACTGCCCCACTCAGATAGTATACAATAAGAAAAAATGAGGAAGGAGAGATGAATTTCAGCTGAGAGGATCAGGGAATGTGTCATGCATTAAGGTTTCTCTTATATGGATTTTAAAGCAAGGTAAAGACTTTAATAGCCAGAAATGTGGAAAGGGTGCATTCCAGGAATAGAGGATAGGTTGTTTCCTGGAGAGGGCTGAAGAGAGCAGGCCATAATTTATTAGAATGTTGAATGGGTGAACCAGGCTAGAGTGAAATGAGATGGAAAAATTAACTTGGAGACAAGTTGTGGAAGACAACTTAACTTGGAGAAAACTTTGAGGTAAGCTGGATGAAAGAGGGTAGAATTGACAGGCAGCTGATTGGATTCATGAATGAGAGGGAAGAGTTAAGGACAACTCTGAAGTGACTGGGATGATAGTGGAGATGGGGAGGGCAGATGACGAATTTAGTTTTAGATATTTTGAGTTTGATTTGCTTACCTCCATCTTCTTCTTAAGGCTACTACAATGCCATCTGTCTATAGTTTGACTGCCTTCCCTATGACTGGGCTCAACTTTTGAACACATAATTATTCTTTCTTATCTGTGCACTTTCCTCCTCCAAAATGAGGCATAATTTCTTATGAGTGAGCTACATAGACTGCATGTTCAGGATTCACAAACACAGTCTTTGCTTTTTCTTTGGGCTTTTCATCTACAAATTTTCTTCATGCTCTTTCATCCCTGCTGCATCCTTCTCTTCCATGCCTGAAATATTTTTCCTGAGTACATAAACCTCAAGAAAACACCTCAGTGTAGCTGTAGCATTCTTTGCCTGCTCCTCACATTAGCCATTATCCTTTTCTGTCCCTAAAGGAAAAGCATTTGGCATATGGTTAAGCTCTCCTGACCCCCATCCTCCTAATCAGTTTGCTTGTATTTTCCAGCTTAAACTTTTTCTATTTTTAAAAGAAGACTCCTTTTACCGGTCCCATTAATATATCAAAAAAATCTCTGTAACCGAGTCACAATGTGGCTTATATTCCCTGCTTCATTTCTGATGAGAATGAATAACATCTTTATACTTGGCCTAGGTGGAATAAGCACAGAATTCTCCCAGAAGTCCTGTCTTCTTATCTCCTGATATTGCCTCAAAAATAAATTCAATTTCTCCATTATCTGAAGCTCACATCAAATTCCTTACTTTCAGGGATTTGAATTACTGCAAATATGTCCCTAGAGTTTCTCCTGATTGAATTAATAATCAGGATCCTCACCAATTGCAATTTCTTGATGCAAATCCACAGCATGGGTTTTCCCTTGAAGGAGCCCTCCTGTTGTACTTACCCCAATCACGGTTATGAATGTTGTTTTATCTTTCTCTGTCTTCTACCTCAGTCCTAATGGAAGACAAAATGGACAAACTAGCAATTTCTACTTCTTTTCTCTCATGCCCTCCTCCTCTTCCTTCTTCCTCTTTCCTCCTCTTCTTCCTCATCCCTTTCTTTGTCTCATTCCAACTTTCTTTAGTTTGTCACATCTTTACTATATTCACCCTGCTTCAAAATCCTTATGTATAGCGGACACTGGGAGCAAATATATTGGGGTTTTGTATATTCAACTCCCACATGTCTGTTCAAAGTACTGTCATTACTCATTAAGTACATCATCTTTCTCCATCAAGTTCAGAGCAGCTTGGATCCTAAGCCCAAGCTTGGGCTTACTGTCATCTATCTCCTTCCTCTTCTGGTCTACCTACTGGAATTGCTATAAAGTCCTCTGCATTACCTTACCCTCTTTTGCATTCTCATCAGCAATGCCCATGTTTTCTCTATGTACTAGTCCCTCATACAAATGAAAATACTTCTTAAGTTCACAATAATTTTAGGGAAGGATAGGTAAAATTCCCATTTATAGATGAAAAAGAGCAAGGCATGTATTTGTGTTGGAGTTAGGTACAGAAGCAGTTTTTCTGACTCCCAGGTTTAGACTTTTGTCTTTTAGACCAATACTTCTTAAGCTTTGCCTATTTGAGATAACTAATATTGGAGAATTGACAGGAACACATTGTGGCATGAAGTCAGTAACTGATGTACTCCCTTTCTCTCAAATACAGGTATTCAGAGGTCTAGCTATGTGTCTGGATAGAATGTGTACATGAATGCATATACATGTATGTAAATGGAAAAATATGGAATAATTGTAGTCTCAGAAATATGGGATATCCCAGCCATGACACAGTAGTTCCAGTCCACTCTTCCTCTCCTGTGGGAAAATTGGGATTATGAAAGAAAGAAAGGAAGGAAGGAAGGAAAGAAGGAAGGAAGGATGGAAGGAACAAAGAAAAGAAAGAAAGAAAGAGAGAAAGAAAGAAAGAGAGAAAAAGGAAGGAAGAAAAAAGGGAGGGAGACAAGGAAGGAAGAAAAGAAGTAAGGAAGGAAGGAAGGAAAGAAGATAAGAAGGAAGGAAGGAAATACCTTAGTAAGTGCTCAATACATGATAAGCACTGAGAATACAAATACAGAAACAAATCACTTCCTGCCCTCAAGAAGCTTACCATCTAATATGACAAATATTGGAGGGGATGTAGGAAAATTGGGACACTAATGCACTATTGGTGGAGTTATGAACTGATCCAACTATTCTGGAGAGCATTTTGGAACAATGCCCGAAGAACTATAAAACTGTTCATAGAACTTTGACGCAGCAATACCACTACTAGGTCTGTATTCCAAAGAGATTTTTTTTTAAAAAAAAAGAAAAAAGAATCTATATGTACAAAAATATTTATAGTAGATTTTTTGAGGTGGCAAAGAACTGGAAATTGAAGGGATGCCCATCAATTGGTGAATGGCTGAACAAGTTGTGGTATAAGGTTGTGATGGAATACTATTGTGCAATAAGAAATGATGAGCAAGATGCTTTCAGAAAAACCTGGAAAGACTTACACAAACTCATGCAAAGTGAAGTGAGCTAACCAAGAGAACATTGTACATAGTAAGAGCAATATTGTACAATGATCAATTTTGAATGACACCTATTCTCAGCAATACAATGATCTAAGACAATTCTGATGGATGTGTGATGAAAAACTTTATTCACATTCAGAGAAAGAACTGATGAAGTCTGAGCAGATCAAAGCATACTTTTTAAAACTTTATTTTTCCTGTGTTTACTTATGTATTGGTCTGTGTTTTCTTTTACACCATGACTGTTATAGAAATATGTTTTGCATGACTGCACATGTATAACCTCTATCAAATTGCTTGCCTTCTCAATGAGAGGGTAGGGAAGGGAGAGAATCTGGAACTCCAAATTGATTTTTAAATGAATGTTAAAAATTGTTTTTACATGCAGTTTGAAAAAAAAATTTAAAAAGTGAAAAAAGAAGCTTACTTTCTACCAGGGAAGTAAAACATGTAGGGAAGAATAGACCTATGGTCTGGAATATCACAAAGGTAGTGAATAGAATAAGGTGTCTGTCACTTACAAATACTTGTTCTTATAATGCAATTGCCATTCTTTTGTAAGTAAATTTTAAAGTTCTTATTTCAGGATTAAGATCATTTTGAAACTGTCAAACTCTTCAAGTCAGAAAATTTAGCTTGAAGGTTTTTACTGCAGCCTAAAATGACCTTTCATTTGGATATAATAGGATACCTACAGTTGCCACATTTGCATCTGTGACTGTCTGTTCATTCAGCCAGGCTCTGTATTACTAGATATTTGAGTCTGAAATTTAGTATCACATCATAGAAAAAGACTGCATAAATTCCCTCAAGTTATGGCCAATGTGGAGATGCTAATTCGGAATAGATATGTAATGACCACTATTGAAAGAACAATGTTATTATTCTGTTGAGGTTATTAAATGCATTTGAAAAACCAGTGAGAACATCTTTTTACAAAGATTTAAGACCCACTGTGAGAGAGCATACATAAACCTAGAAAAGTAATGATGAGCTGAGAGAAGCTGATGGCCCACACAGCATCCGAGTGACCTCAGTTGTTAATTAGCCCCACAGGACATGCCCTGGATGGTAAATGTTAGCTTCTTGAAGGCTTTCCTGGCTAATGTCAAATCAAAATTGTTATTGCTAGTGAACAGGTTGTGGAACCACCTTTGCGGAACATCTCAGGGATGAAAATGTCTAGGACTGGAATATCTCTTTGCTTAAACTGCTCAGCTACAAATGGCGTATTTGAAATGGCCCAGAAACATCGCTCATGACGTCCCTTCTTTTTCAAGTGGAAATTGGCATAGAATCAGAAGAGAAATCTTTTCATTTCAACACTAATCCTGTATATTTGTTTGAGTGCAGAGATCCTGTTGGGGGAGGCATGCTGGCAATGCTTGGATAAACCTTGCCCACAGTTGTCTGAAATCCTTAGGCTTAGAAACAATCTAGCAAGGCTGCCAGATTTTCATTTGCCTGATTCATATTTACTAGCATCAGCCTTTCCCTTAGAACCATTTCTACTTCTGCCTAATGAGAAGAATAAGTTCTATAGTCAAAAGAGTCCTGGACCTGGAGTCAGGAAGACATGAATTCAACCAAGACTGCAGACAATTGCTAGTGGTACGATCATGGGTAAATCATTTAACCTCGATCTTCCTAAGTTGCCTCATCTGTAAAATGGGATAATAATAAAACCTACTTGACAGGTTTATTGTAAAGATAAATATTTAAGCACTTTTCCATCCTTAAAGCATGATGTGAGGGCTATCATTATTATTATTTCTTAACCTCTTTCAGAGTCAGTTTCTTCATTTGTAAAGTGGGGTTAATAGTAGCACTTACCTCAAGGGTACTTGTAAAGGTCATATGCAAACCTTAAAGCATTAGAAAAATGTTTACTGGGGTGGAGCCAAGATGGCAGCTGGAAAGCAGGGACTTGCTTAAGCTCTCCCCCAAATCCCTCCAAACACCTGTAAAAAATGACTCTGAATAAAATCTAGAGCTGCGGAATGCACAAAATACCAGAGGGAAACAGGTCTCCAGCCCAGGAGAGCCTGGATGGTCTCTGGGAAGGGTCTATTGCATGGTGCTGAGAGCAGAGGGCAGCCCAGCATGGGCCATGCCTGGGCAGACCAGACCTGGAATCAGCCAGCCAGAACAGGCCTTGGGGCCATGAAACAGTGAGCTGTGGCAATTACCAGACTTCTCAACCTACAAATGCCAAAGAGCAGGTTAAGGGGAAATTGTGGGATCGAGTTCAGAGCGGTTTGGCTGCCAGCTCTGGGGGTGGAGGAGGTGGTGCAGCAATGGCGGTAGTAGCAACAGGAAGCTCCTGAGGCTGATTCCAGAACTCCAATGTCAGCTGCTTCCCGAGTCCCTGGCTCACATGATGGGAGGAATCTAGCAGCAGATCAGAGTGGAAGTACAAGGAGCACTTTGTGTGCACAAAGGCAGATTCTCTTGCTGTGCCCTGCTTGGATCTGTACTGGGGTCCAGGCTGGCAGTTCTTGGGGGAGGAGGAGCACTGCTGGGACAGGACCTGGGGTGACAGTGGAGTAGAAGTAGCTCTGAAAACAGCAGTGCTTGGACCCTAAAGCTTGGGACAAAGTACTCTGTACTCTACAAGCAGTCATATCCTGACAAAAAAGCTCAAGGGTCAAGTAGTTGACTGGGAACATGAATAGGCAGCGAAAATGCACTCAGACTCACACTCAGACTAAAACTCAAACTCTAGATTCCTTTTTTGGTGACAAAGAGGTTAAAAATATACAGCCAGAAGAAGTCAACAAAGTCAAAGAACCTACATCAAAAGCCACCAAGAAAAATGCCAGTTGGTCTCAGGCCATAGAAGAACTCAAAAAAACATTTGGAAAAGCAAGTAAGAGAAGTGGAGGAAAAATTGGACTGAAACATGAGAGTGATGCAAGACAACCATGAAAAACAAGTCAATGACTTGCTAAAGGAGACCCAAAAAATACTGAAGAAAATAACACCTTAAAAAATAGACTGACTCAAATGGCAAAAGAGCTTTAAAAAGCCAATGAGGAGAAGAATGCCTTGAAAGGCAGAATTAGCCAAATGGAAAAGGAGGTCCAAAAGACCACTGAAGAAAATACTACCTTAAAAATTAGATTGGAGCAAGTGGAAGCTAGTGACTTGATGAGAAATCAAGATATTATCAAACAGAACCAAAGGAATGAAAAAATGGAAGACAATGTGAAATATCTCATTGGGAAAACCACTGACCTGAAAAATAGATCCAGGAGAGATAATTTAAAAATCATTGGACTACCTGAAAGCCATGATTAAAAAAGAGCCTAGAAATCATCTTTCAAGAAATTATCAAGGAGAACTGCCCTGATATTCTAGAGCCAGAGGGTAAAATAGAAATTGAAAGAATCCACTTATTGCCTGTTGAAAAAAATCCCAAAAAGAAAACTCCTAGGAATATTGTAGCCAAATTCCTGAGTTTCCAAGTCAAGGAGAAAATACTACAAGCAGCCAGAAAGAAATAATTTGAATATTGTGGAAACACAATCAAGATAATACAAGATCTAGGAGCTTCTACATTAATGGATCGAAGGGCTTGGAATGTGGTATTCCAGAGGTCAAAGGAGCTAGGATTAAAACCAAAAATCATTTACCCAGCAAAACTGAGTATAATGCTCCAAGGCAAAATATGGATTTTCGATAAAATTGAGGACTTTCAAGCTTTCTCAATGAAAAGACCAGAGCTGAATAGAAAATTTGGTTTTCAAACACACAAATCAAGAGAAGCATGAAAAGGTAAACAAGATAGAGAAATCATAAGGGACTTACTAAAGTTGAACTGTTATGTTTACATTCCTACATGGAAAGATGATGTGTGCAATTCATGAGACCTTTTTCAGTATTAGGGGAGTTGAAAGGAATATAGACAGAAGGCACAGGAGGAGTTGAATATGAAGGAATGATATCTAAAAAAATGAAATAAACTAAAGGGGTGAGAGAGGAAGAAAGGGAGAGATAGAATGGGGTAAATTATCTCACATAAAAGTGGCAAGAAAAAGCAGTTCTGTTGGAAGGGAAGAAGGGGCAGGTGAGGGGGAATGAGTGAATCATACTCTCATTGGATCCAACTTGAAGAGGGAATAACATACGCACTCAACTGGGTATCTTGCTCCACAGGAAAGTAAGGGGAAGGGGATTAAAAAAGGGGGGGGGATGATAGATGGGAGGGCAGATAGGGGGAGGAGGTAATCAAAAGCAAACACCTTTGAAAAGGGACAGGGTCAAGAGAGAAAACTGAATAAAGGGGAACAGGATAGGATGGAAGGAAATATAGTTAGCCTTTTGCAACATGAGCATTGTGGAAGTGTTTTACATAATGATACATGTGTGATCTATGTTGAATTGCTTGCCTTCCTAGGGAGGTGGATGGGAAGGGAAGAGGGGAGAGAATTTAGAATTCAAAGTTTTAAAAGCAGATGCTTAGAAAAATTTTTAAAAAGTTGTTTTTTTATGCAGCTGGGAAACAAGATTTATAGGGTATGGGGCATAGAAATCTATCCTGCTCAACAAGAAAGTAAGGGGAAAGTGGATGGGGGGGAGTGGGGTGAAAGAGGGGAGGGCTGACTGGGAATGAGGCGATCAGAGTATATGCCATCTTGGAATAGGGGGAGGGTAGAAATGGGGAGAAAATTTGTAACTCAAAATCTTGTGGAAATCAATGTTGAAAACTAGAATATTAAATAAAAAATAATAATACAGAAAAATGTTCACTAAAATCATTACTGTTTATTATTATTATTACTTTTTAGGGCAGCTATGTGGTACAGCAGATAGAGGACTGGGTTTAGAATCAGAAAGGCTGATGTTCATGAGTTCAAATCTGGCCTCAGACACTTACTAGCTGTGTGACCCTGGGCAAGTCACTTAACCCTATTTGTCTCAGTTTCCTTATCTATCAAATGAGCTGCAGAAGTAATGGCAAACCACTCCAGTATCTTTGCCAAGAATGCCAAATGCGGACACAAAGAGATGGACAAGACTGAATATTAACAAATTCATTTTTCAAGAAAATACAGCTGCCTGACAGAAAATGGAGATTCTCATGAAAACTGAGCTAATAGGCAGTATTAGTAGTAGATAATATATTAAATTTTAAAAACATACACTGCTTGATTTCTTTTATGTCTTGAACCAATGGGCATGTTATTCATCTTCATATCATTGGGTGAATTTCTGAAAACCTGAGAAAAACACATGTTAACAGCTGACACAAATTACTTGTTTGGTGAAGGACAAATTTGAGTGGAGATGAGAAGAGTGGCGGGAGTGGGGGGCTCAGTTTTGTGACCAGTTAGATTGACAAAGTCTACCAACATGCTTAAGTTTTCATTAGCCTACCAAGCCCTGGTGTCAATTGGTCCAGTGGAATGAACATTGGATCCAGAGTCTGAGTGCAAATCCTTCATCTCTTACTACCTTTATGACTTTGGGCAAGTCTCACCTCTCTGGGCCTCAGTTGCTCATCTGTAAAATGATGAGATTGAACTAAAGGCTTTTGAGGTCCCTTTCAATTCTAGATCTGTGATCCTATGAAGATCTTGGTCAAATCCCTTTACATCCTTGGACCTCAGTTTCCTCATCTGAAAAATGAGGAAATTGGACTAGTTGGTCTCTGAGGTCCCTTTCAGCTCTTTCTGTCATCTTCTCATCCTTTGACCCTCTGACCTTTAGAAGTCCACAAAGTTCCCAGGCCCACCTGAAGGAACTTTGGAGAACAAAGATACTTTTTAAATTTTTTTCTCCTCTCGAAGCAGGGAGCATACACTTGAGCTCCTAAGCAGCCAGAAGAAATTCCTTCCAAGTTGCCTCCATCTCCACAATTTCCAGTTGTTTGGGGGAATGGCCGAACAAGTTGGGTATATGATTTTGGCAGAATACTGCTGTATCACTGCCATAAGAAATGATGAGCTCAATGATCTCAGAAAAACATGGAAAGACTTGCCTGAAATAATGAAGAGTGAAATGAGCAGAACCAAGAGAATATTGTATACAGTAACAGCAATATTGTTTTAAGAACAACTTTGAGGGAATAAGTAATTTTGACTATTATAAATACCCAAATTAACTATAAAGGACATATGAAGAAACATGCTGTCTGTATCCAAAGAAATAACTAATAAATAAAAGCACGTAAAGAATAACTTTACATACACACACAATAGCAAATTGTGCGTAGTAATTTTGCAGTTTTACATGCACTCATTTTTTTGTTGTTCTGTGCTATAGAAATGCTTGTTTTATTCCGTAAATTAAAAATAAAATAAATTTTAAAAAAATTGCCTCCATCTAAGTAGATGTCACACACAAAGCATTTGTTCACTTCTTCCTATCACTCAGTCCATTTGAACACTTCATTGCTTTCTGCTCCCCTCCCCCAGTGTTTAGGTAGTTAAATGCCTGATTATCTGCTTCTCTCTATCTTCCAGTACATAAAGATTTCAAAGGAACTTTAGAAGCCATCAATTCCATCCTATTCAGCTTACAGAAACTAAAGACCAGAGAGGCCTTTGTCTAAAGTTACACAATCAGTAGCATTTTTTACCTTTGTAAATTTCTCAGTTTTACACAAGTATTAATTTAAACAAAAAGTTTTTAAAATCATTAGTGAGGACAAAGAGATAATATAGATTGGTCTAACTCATGTCAAGCATTAGAAATTTTGATTCAAGAATTTGGGGTCGTCCTCAGTGAAGGTCTTCAAGGAAAGTATGGCAGATCATTTTGGGAGGGAATTCTAGCCATGAGTTTGACGAGTTGGTGATTTAGATCCTTTGCAAATATGAAACTTTGTGACTCTGTTATCCTAGGAAGATTTAAAAAAAAATTTAAACCCTACCCCAAGAACCTGGTTGATATTCACATGGTTTCCATTCCCTTGCCTATTCTCTCACCTCCTAGGAATGGAAATGGAAAGTTTCTGAAATCTATAATAAGGGGGAGGCTGAGAAGAGAAATTGTGTTTGAGTTTAGAGGATCCATCACTAGATCTGAAGTCCAATGGTTTGTTGGTAAGTGATTCACGTTACAACAAGTAAAACATTCTGTATAATTTACTTCTACTACCATTAAACTGAAATTTGTAGTGATTTGAACATAGGCTGGACTGGTTTACACTATCTATAATTATTCAAAAGGCACATTAGCCACATGCCTAAACTGCTCTTCTCCCCAATGTGTCTGAGGAAAGGATTCTTTTGGTGATATCTTAATGACCTGGATTTCCTTACTTCTCTTTTCCAGTTTTAGTTCAGGTGTCAGAAGCAATGAGGAGGGAGTAGAAAGGGAATAGTTTGAGTGCTTTTCTGGTACTCCTGAAATGTTCAAAGACCTAAAGTACTTTCTTCTGGGCCTTTCTTGCTTCTTTTGCAAAATTAAGATAATAACATCTTATATAGCTGAAGGCAGGCTAGAATGCATGATTTCCCAAGGTTCCTTTGAGCTTTAAGCTCTCTAGTTTATAGAGTAGAAAGGCAGAGCTCAAGTTTCTCCCCTTACTTCATTTTGTTTTTTCCTTATCTTCATATAGAGAATTGTCTGGGGGTGCTTAGCATTACTTGATATCTTAATAATGTTACCACCTTTGAAGGTAGGATATTAGCTGTATTGACTCATAAGTCACTTATTTCCCCAGACATCCTTCCATTTTCTTTTTCTTTCTCTTGCCACCTCTGTGAAATGAAAACTTAGAAGGGATAGAGAAGAATGTTTGGATTTCATTCTGCTGGGCCCTACAGGGCAGACATAGGGTCAGTGTGAATTTCTAGGAAGCAGATTTTGTCTCAATACAGGGAAAATTTCCTAACAATTATTGCTGTTCAAAAATGGGATGGGCTTCCTTGAAGGAAGTGACTTTGCCATTGAAGTGTTGAGTTGGAGAATGAACTCCTCCTTGGCAGCAGTATGGTAGAAGAGATTTAGAATATGTATGTATGTGTGTGTGTGTGTGTGTGTGTGTGTGTGTGTGTGTAAGGTGGGGTAGATTAGATGACCTATAAGGTTTATTACAATTTTGAGATTCTGTGGAAGGACTGTAGTATACTACAGTATACTAGGGAGGTGGATGGGAAGGGAAGAGGGGAGAGAATTTAGAATTCAAAGTTTTAAAAGCAGATACTTAGAAAAATTTTAAAAAGTTGTTTTTTTCATGCAGCTGGGAAACAAGATTTATAGGGTATGGGGCATAGAAATCTATCCTGCCCTACAAGAAAGTAAGGGGATCTTGCATGAAGAATTTGTAGGAGGACATGCCCCCAAATCACATCATGTTAGAAGGAAGTAGATGGGTTGTCACTTGCAACAGTGGAGATAAGGCCCACTCACAGGTCATGGAAAAATTAAAGGAAGAAGTGGGTTTGTATACAAATAGAGGGGACTTAAGAAGGGAGAGTGTATTTGGACAGATGGATCACTGGACAGGAGGGAGCAGTATGTCCTGGAAAGCCCATATGTATGGCACAGACTCAACATAGCTGAGAAACACTGAATTAGAGCACTATGCTAATGAGTCTGAGGTGATGGATTCATTCCCTTTGTGACACAGATCCAGTCACATATGTTCATAGCACTTCCCACTTGCCATTAATTATGCCACACCTAGCCTTTCAGTCTGTTGGCTCTCTTTTCCCTTACAATGACTACTTAGAGCTCAGAGCTATAGTAATCTTATTTCTATATCTTCTGGGAACAGATTATTATGCCTCCCAAAATGTTGCTATTGCTTAGGGGTTAGCCCTAGGATCCAGGGTCCACAAATTTTCTGGTAAACAACATAGGCAAGAGATGTTTACTTTTACTTGGTCCTAGAACCCAAACCTTCAAACCCAACACAGAATCAACTCAGAAGATATTACTTGACTGCCCTTCCTCCATCACACTCACTTATTAATATTCTACTCAGCTCTGTACTCACTCACTAATAGATACTATATTATCTTTGTCTCCAGTCCTTCCCTCTCTGCTCTTCAACTGAGAATGAGTTAAGATCTCAACTCAAATTCAGAGAAAGAATGACCTTGATTTTGCCCAAATTCATTTATGTCTCATCAGTCTCTAGAATTGCAAGCCATTGAAGTCAAACATGATGGTGCTGGTTGCCATACTCCATAGTCCAGAGGATAGCATTCTGCCATTTCAAATCAATCTCTCTCTCTCTCTGTCTCTGTCTCTCTCTGTCTCTCTCTCTCTCTCTCTTTCTGTCTCCATCTTTCTCCCTGTTTCTATCATTTTGTTTTTATGTCTGTCTCTCTACTTTTCTCTTTCTCTGTATTTCTCTGTCTATTTGCATCTCTCTCTTTCTCTTTCCCTCTCCCCTTCACTCACTCGGTAATAACCACTACATACTCCTCACACCAGAATGCCAGTAACAATCACCAACATCAAGAGGATACCTTGACACTTTTATAGCCTGAGGGGATAATGAACAATTGTGGATGAATACAGGAACACTCCATCTTCCTTTCCTGGCTGTCTGCTTTCCCCCAGGGTTCTTGACCTTAACACTTTGCTTAGTTCTATTTGTTTTATTCTATAGCTACAGATTGGACTCCTGACCCTGATCAGTCATTGTGCATGCTGTGAGTCATGCAGAGGGAAGGTGGGAGGATGAGGATGGGTGAGCACAAACACATTACAACATGGCAATACCTTAAGGATCTTTCCTTTTCTCTGTGACATACTTCCTCACCCAACTCTTCCTTAATAGATAGGCCTTAGTGCCCAATCCATAAGTCACACAGTAGGAAGTGTGAGCAGCAAGATTTGAGCTCAGGGTTCCCTGACTCCAAGCCATTGTCCTCTATTGCTTCTCTAAATCTGTAACCTCTGGAGAAAGGCTCTACTTACGATGGATAGGTAGGATGGTTTACTTGCTTGCATTGCTACATTCCTAGGGACAGCTAGTTGGCGCAGTAGATAGAGTGCCAGGCTTCAAGTCAGGAAGACTCATCTTCCTAAGTTCAAATTTGGCCTCAGATACCTACTAGCTGTATGGTCTTGGGCAGGTCACTAAACCCTGTTTGCTTCAGTTTCTTCATCTGTAAAATGAGAAACAGAAGGAAATGGCAAACCACTCCAGTATTTTTGCCAAAAAAACCCTAATGGGGTCATGAAGAGCAGGACATGACTGAAAATTACTGAACCAAAACATTCCTATATTAACCTACAGGTTTTCTTGTGCGTTAATGATAGATTATTATTACCTAGGTTCAAATGGTGGCTTAGAGAGAAACTGTTGAAACATGGTCTGTCTGACAGTGACTGAAATAGAATCTGTTACAAGCGCCATGTTTGGGGAGGGTGAAATTTATTTATACAGGTGGACCTCAGATATTGTGGGTTCAGTTCCAGACCACCACATTAAAGCAAATATCACAATAAAGCAAGTCACATGATTTTTTTGTTTCCCAATACATATAAAAGTTATGTTTACACTATTCTGTGGTCTATCAAGTATATAATAATATTATGTCTAAAAAACAATATATATATATACCTTAATTAAAAATATTTTATTGCTAAGAAAATGCTCTCATCTGAGCCTTCAGCAAGTCATAATCTTGGTGGAGGATCTTGCCTCAATGTCGATGGCTGTTGACTGATCAGGGTCATGGTTGCTGAAGGTTTGGGTGGCTGTAGGGATTTCTTAAAATAAAACAACAATGACGTTTGCCTTATCAATCAACTCTTCATTTTTCCTGAACACTTAGAGGGCATTGTAGGGTTATTAATTAGCCTAATTTTAATATTGTTGAGTCACAGATAATAGGGAGGCCTGAGGAGAAGGAGACAGAGACAGGGAACTATGGGTGGGTGGAACAGTCAGAACAGACAACTTTATCAGACCAAAACAATTATAATAGTAACACCAAAGATTACTGATCACAGATCATCAAAACAGATATAATAATAATGGAGAAGTTTGAAATATTGCAAGAATTACCAAAATGTGGCACAGTGACACAATATGAGCACATATGAGCTGTTGGAAAAAATGGCACCAATAGACTTGCTTGCCACAGATTTTCAATTTGTAAGAAAATGCAATATCTGTGAAGAGCAATAAAGTGAAGCCCCAATAAAACAAGGTATACCTGTAATCGTAGAACTAGAAAGAAATTTAATGATACTCTTTCTTCTTAAGTACTTCATCAGCACTCACCCTTCAAACACAGCTTCTCAGAACTTTCTCAACAAACCTAAGAGATAGGGAGTATTAGTATCATCACCATTTTATATATGAAGAAGATGAAGCTCTGAAAGGATCAGTGATTTGCTTCAGTCAGGGTCATATAGCTAGTAAGTATCAAAGTCAGCATTTGAACCTAAGTCTCCTGACTCTAGGTCAAGTCTACTATATTACATTCTACTTCTTGCACCTTTCCATTCAGTTAGCAAGAGGTGCTGGGTTCTTTGGCATAGATCCATATAGAATTATTATTGTTTGTTCTTTTCAGTGTTTCAAATGCAGAACATCATTCTATGGATTTAGTGGCTAGTGATGAGCAAAATAAAGGGAAAGATCCCTAGCACATTCAACCAGAAAAAAACAAACAACAACATTGAATTACCCACTAAATTTCTGAAAAGGAACAACTGTTTGGCTTGGATAGGCATCACTGGGCCACAGGAATGGTTAAGAAAGAATGATGTCATTGCACCGCTTTAGCCTTGGGTGGGTCATTGGATCATAGATTTTAGAGTTGGAAGGAACATTAGAAGTCATCGAATTCAACACCCTCATTTTACAGATGAAGAAGCTGTGGCTCAGAGAGTGACTTCCTCAGGGTCACCCAGCCAGTGTGTGAAATGAGATTCAAACCTAGGTCTTTATGATCTTTAGTCCAGATCTCTATTCATTCTAGCACATTGCCTTTCAATGAATCTTGCTTCCATTTCTGCCTACAAAATACTCTACCACTTGAAACATCTGCTTGCAACTCATTAAATACCAGTTTGGTTAACAATAGCCAGAGGCAGAGGATGGGAAAGAATGTTTTTGCTATATGACAAAGTTCTTTGTAGCTTTCTATTCCATTGATAATTAGACAGTAAGGTAAGATGTGGAGTATACCTGATGCTTGCTAAATATAAGGTGCAGGGCTAACCCAAGACACAGCTAAAATATATGACTTCAAACAACTTACCAAGCACATTAAAACAATCCCTTCTGAACCACTCATGGCTATCACAGAACCATTTCAGGGAATCCAGTGATACCACCATATTCTACCTTCATTTCTCATCTCTGGTGATGCTTTTAGGGATAAGTGTTCAGAAATTTTAAGTGTGACAAACTGGAGAGCATTGTTCAATAATTTTGTGGGTCCCCTTGACCCAAAGTACCACTAATGAAAGAAATCATTCTCCTGGTCATTTGTAAGGACACTAAATGATAGTAGCAGGGCCATTACCAGTTCTGACTTATGTCTTGCCACTGGACTTTGATGGCTCTGGAGGAGAGAGTGAGGCTGATGACTTTGCACAATTTTGCCTCACTTAAATTCGATTCACTTGCAAGTCAAGACATCACACTCCTGGTGTCTTTGGACTTGTCTGAGAACAAAGAATGAACAACAACAACAACAAATGAAAGTGATTCAGAGACTCATAAAATTTGAGAGGGACCTCACAAATGATTTTACAGATGAGGAAACAGAGACCCAGAAATGTGACCTGATTAACATAATTAGACAGAAGCAAAGATAGGACTCGAACCTAGTTCTATGTACTCTCAGGTCAGAGTTCCCTCCACAATACTACATTGCTACTCATAATGATACATTAACTGAAATAGAGTTAACTCTCAATTATAGTACACCAAGACGGTTTTCACCAGCTTGAAGTCCATGTAGGTCCTTGGCTTGTCCTATTTAACTATTGCCTTAGAAAGGGGAAACAGTTTGGTAGAAAGGAAAGAAAAATGACTGTGGAGTCAAGGAAACATTTTCAAATCCTGTATCTGATGCTTACTAGCTATGTGACCTAGGCAGAATTCTGCCTCTGACTCTTAATGGACATGCAACCCTGGGTGAGTCTTAACCTCTCTTTGACTCAGTTCCTTTAACTATAAATTGGGAATAATAACCCAACCGCAGGGTTGTTGTGAGGATGTATGGCCAAACTTCATGCCTTTGCAACTTTGGGCCAGAGACTACATGACCTGGAGTATTTACAGCTTCAACTCTGGAAATCCTGCCCAGGGTCTTACCACCTCTGCTCCACCCCACCCCCTACTCCCACCTCCCCTGCCCTGCTATTCCTGTCCTGATGGGTGAGTGTTTCACCATGGCTCACTGATCTAAGAGGCTGAAGCCATACTTCATTTTCACCCTGCATTTTCTCTTTTCACCAGCTACCAAGTCATCGTATGCATACCCTCCCCCCCTTTCCCTCTGTTTTAGATCTGGAAAGAAAATTATGTCAACACTGTCATTGCTACTGGAAAGGATGTGTCAGTTTATCCTTCTGATTCCACTTGTAGTCCCAGTAACTTTTAAGATCAAAATGCCCCTCCCTTATATATTCTTTCTTCTTCATTAGATTATAAGTCTCTCGAGGGTAGGGGCTGTTTCCACCTTTTAATTTGCTTTCCCAGAGCTTAATACAATGCCTGGCACGTAGTAACTGCTTGATATTCTTCCTTTCTCCCTTCTTTCATTCCTCTCTCCCTCCCTCCCTCCCTTTCTCCCTCCCTCCTTCTCTCTCTTTCTCCCTCCCTCCCTCCTTTCCTTCCTTCCTTCCTTCCTCCCTCCCTCCCTTCCTTCTTTCCTCCCTCCCTCCCTTCCTCCCTGACTCCCTTTGTTTTTTTTCCTCCCTCCCTCCCTTCCTCCCTTCCTTTCTTCCTCCTTCCTTTCAAAGTTCTTGGCAGACCTTAAAATGCTAGATAACTATCAACTATCATTACTAGAAATATCCTCACTATAAAGTTGGAGAAGGTGAGGAACACAGATATTTGACTTAACCAAGGATGGTTTCAAAACCCACCGTCCAAACTGAATGCAGAGCACACAAGTCCTTAGTCTGGCTGTAAATAGCAGATCATGCATTTCCCCTGCCCCCACCTCAAATTTTATGTTGCAGGAGAGCATTTTTTTTTGTTTTGCATTGAATATCTATATCTATATATAAAGTGAACGCCTGGTGGGTGGGCGTATGGGGGTGTTCACTTTTATTTAGTGTAATGTGAACATGTCAGAAGCATAGAAAATAGAAGGAGTTTTATGCAATGCTGTCAGTTCTCACGCCTGGTGCTTTTTTGCTGAGATGGTGCAGAAATGGCTCAAACTTAATATCCATATCCATTTGATCACATCAGATCTGATCATTAACAAACACTGTTTGAATGATAGCTATTTCCTGTCAGGCATTAGCCATCCAGCGGTACCCACATTTCCATATGTTTGGAACTGATATGACTCAGAGAGGCTGGGGAACAGTGGGAGGAAGGAAGCAATTTAAAGATGAAGGGTAGGAAGAGGCCAGGGGACAGATTCCAGTTTGATTTTAAGTTAGAATATCTCTATATACATTTCCCCTGGAAAGTTGTGGGTGGGTCCAGAGAGGTTATTTTAAAAAAATTGCTGCATCCTCTGAATGACATGCAGCCTCATTTTCCTTAAGATGGGTGAAGTCAATTTGTCAGAAAAGCCTGAGGGTGGGCACTGGTGCTCAAGATAAAGCCAATACAGTAATATAAAGGGAATTAATAGACTCTAGAATGTTGGAAAAATGTGTGCAGCACCAATTTGTGGATGCACAGTGTTCCAAGCTAGGATATTCTAAGTGCATCTTTAATTTTAGGATGGGAAGAAGTAGAAGACACACCGATGAAAGTGTCTTTCCCCTTTCTTTCCCTTTGTCCTCTCCTCCAATATCCAGGATGCTTAGACCCTTGGGGATGCTAGGGAAAGAATGACATGACTGTTCACACTATTTGAATGACCTGACAATTACCAATTATAATTTCTCCAGGGGGAGGGAGGACCATCAGGCCTTACAATCTGTCCTGACACTGCATCCCAAGATTCTCTGGACCTTAGCCTCTGCCTTGCTCCTACATGCTCCAGAACTTTAGACACTGTCATCAAATCTGTAGATGTCAATTAGTCAGTAAACATTTGTTAAACATTTACTATGTACCAGGCCCTGTGCTAAGTGCTGGGGATATGAAAAGAAGAAAAAGACAATTACTGCCCCCAAGGAGCTCACAATCTGATATGGGGGAAATAGCAAGCAAACAAATATATACAAGTAAATTACATAAAATAAAGAGGAAAACTTAACAGAATGAAAGCACTAGAATTAAGTGGGGTTGGGAAAGTTTTCCTGTAAAAGATGGAATTTTAGTTGGAACTTGGAGGAAGGCAGGTAGGCCACTAGTCAGAGTCCAGGAGGGAGAGCACTTCAGTCATGGGGGCTAGCCTGAAACAATTCTTGGAGCCAAGGCATGGAATGTCTTCTTCAGGAACAGCAAGGAGGCCAGCATCATCGGACAGAAGAGTATGTGGCAAAGAATAAGGTGTCAGAAGACTGAAAAGGTAGGAGGGGGCTAGGTTGTAAATGACTTTGAACATCAAATAGAGGATTTTACATTTGATCCAGGAGGTTATTGGGAGCCACTGGAGTTTATGGAATGGGGGAGGGGGTGCATGATTGGACTTAAGCTTTATGAAAATCTATTTGGTGGATGATTAATGGATGGATTGGAGTAAAGAGGGAACTGAGGCAGGCAGATCCACCATAAGATTATTGCAATAATCCAAGCATGAGTTGATGGGGGTCAGCTCTGGGTGGTGGCATTGTCAGAGGAGAGGAGGAGTCATATTTGAGAGGTATTTCAAATGTGATATTATGAGAAACGAAAGAAGGAACTTTGTTTCCATAGGATTAATACTACTCCCAGCTTTGCAGGGATGATAGCAGGAGTGATAACAGGATGTAAGTCAGAGGTGACTGGTTCTAATCGGAACTGTGACCTAACCAAACCAGCCTTCTGATCAAGTAAAAGGTCGGAAGTTTGTATGCATGCTTAACAAGCTTTTTAATATTATCGAACACACCTCCAGGGTGGAGCAAGTCGATTTAAATGCACATGTGATACATGACAAGGGGAGGGGAAACATCAAGGAGAAGAACATGGAAGAGCATTCATGCCCAGGAAGTTGCATTCAGCCAATGGGGAACCAAGGGGGAAATTTGAATTGAGAACAGGAAATAAATAGCCTTGTATTAGCCTTACCATGTGTGCTCCTTTAAGGAATTACCCATTCACAAGGAATATAAAATAAAATTAGAGCTTTCCTGGCTTCATAATGAGTTTTGTTCTTTCTACAGCAAGCACATTTCTCACAATTTCAACAGGCCTTGGCTACAGGTTGGACATCTGAGGTGAGAGGTAGTGAGGAGTTGATGTTGACACTTCAGTTGTTAACAGCCCTGCTGATTGTACTCTTAGAACTTCTCAGACTTTCTATCCACCCTACAATTGAACTATATTTTATGTGTTGTTACTTCCAATCAGTGTAAGCTCCATGAAAGTAGAGAATGTGTAGCTTTTATTTGTTTTTATATTCTCAGTGTCTAGCCCAGTGACTGGTATATTGTAAGCACTAAAAAAATGTCTTTTCATTCATTCTTCATTTGTACAGCAGAATTATAAATTCAGAATTTTAAGTCTCTTTCAGCACTATATCCCAACAGTGGAAGGATAAGATCTTTTGGAGACCTATGGATGAGGAAGTTCAGGTTCAGAAGGGTTTTGACTTGCCTGAGGTCACTGAGTGAACAATATAATTAAAATAACAAAGCACAATGTGCAAGAAGTTTGTGTGTTATCATGGAATTAAAGGATCAGACATATAGAGGAATTAGACTTTAGAAGTCATCTAGTCCAACACTCTCATTTTATAGTTGAGGAAACTCAGATCCAAAGAAAGTAAGACATTTGCTAAACCTCAAACATCACAGCCAGGATTTGAAGCCAGTTGTAGGGAATGGTAAGAGCAAAGACACAGAGGTGGGAAATCATGGTATAGGATGAGACTTGCCTAAGGGAACAGTGATTAGTCCAGTTTGGCTAGAAAATGCATGAGGAGAGTCATAATAAGGTTGGGAAGGAATGTTCTTACTTAACAAGGAAGCCACAAATTCAAATTCAAGGATATAAAGAAAAATAGAAGAATCAACTTTATATTCATTTTACTAGTAAATTTTCTTTTTTGTTATGAGCTTAACAAACATAAAAAGTCAACATTTCTGTATAATTTAACCATCCAACTCTACCTGACTCAGACCCACCAGGCTGTATCATTTCATTTTCATGCAGTGGCTAAGTGAATACCCCCTCTGTCCTTCCCTATAGCTTTGAGAACTGTAATCAAATCCATACTTCAAATTCTTAGAAATTAGGTGTCAATCAAATGTCCTGTGACTCCAATTATAAACCCTGTATTTTCCTTGATCAAAACACCTCTCTCTGGCCACTACATTTCTTGTCTTCCAATTTTAAAGCATAGGATCTTAAGGGAAGGGACTATCTTGATTTTTGTACTTGTATTCCCAGCACTTAGCACAGCATATAGTAAACACTTAATAATGACTTTGAAAATTCATTCATTATATTATTGTTCCATAAGAAAAGATTAGCAGAAAGGCTTCAGAAAAACTTGGAAAGACTTGGATGAACTGATGCTGAGTGAAGTGAGCAGAACCAGGAGAACATTCTACGCAGTAGCAGCAGCATTGCATGATGACTAACTTTGATAGACTTACCTCTTCTTAGCAATGCAAAGATCTAAGACAACTCCAAAAGACTCATGATGGAAAATGCTATTCACATCTTCAAAAAGATCGATGGAGTCTGAATGCAGATCAAAACATGCTATTTGCTCTCTCTGTCTCTCTCTCTTTGTTTCTTCTTTCTCAGGGTTCCTCCCACTGGTTCTAATTCTTCTTTGCAACACGACTAATGTGAAAATATGTTTAAAATGAGTGTATATGTAGTGCCTTTATCAGATTGTATGCTATCTTGGGGTGGGGGGAGGGGAGGAGGAGAAAACTTGAAGTTCCAAATCTTATGGAAGTGAATGTTGAAAACTAAAAATAAATAAATTAATATTTTAAGAAGAAAATTCATTGATTTATTCATTTTATGTGAATTTGTGATATTATATAAACATCTCTTCAAAAAGTATTCATGGGGGTGGGGTGGAGCCAAGATGGCAGCTTGAAAACAGGGACTCACTTAAGTTCTCCCCAAAAATCCCTCAAAACACCTGTAAAAAATGACTCTAAACAAATTCTAGAGCTAACAAAGGGAAATAACAGAGGTAAACAAGTCTCCAGCCCAAGGTGGCCTGGATGGTTGCTGGGAAGGGACTATCACACCATGCTGGGAGTAGAGCACAGCCCAAAGAGACCAGGTGTGGAGTGGGCCTCAGGGCCCTGAATCACTGAATTGTGGCAATTCCCAGATTTCTCAACCCACGAATGCCAAAAACAACTGAGCAGATCACTGGAAAAACTGTTGGATCTGGGTGAGGGAAGTACAGGATCTGGTCACAGCCCTGAGGTGGCAGAGGTGGCTGCAGCAGAGGCAGCAGAAGCAGCACTAGCAACAGCAGCAGCTTGGCAGCTTCTTCCAGCCCCAGGTCCACACAGTGGGAGGAATCAAATGTCTGATCAGAGCAGGAGTGCAGAGATCACTTTGTTGGCGCTGAGGGAAGGTTCTATTGTTTTGCTCTGCTTGCATCTGGGTTGCAATCTTGGTTGGCGATTCTTGGGGGAGGAGGAGTGCTGGTGTGGCAGAACTTTGTGGTGGCTGTGGAGAGGAAGTCCTCCTGGTGGTTACACAGCAGAAAAGAATTCCTGCACCCACAGACCAGGACACAGGCCAGGAGTGGAGCATCATACCACCTCAGAATAGAAGTAGCTATGAAAACAGTAGTGCAAAATCCCTGAAGCTTGGGACAAAGCACTCTTCACTCTGAAAGCAGTCATACCCTGACAAAAAGCTCAAAAGTCAAGTGATTGACTGGGAAAATGAGCAATCAGTGTAAAAGGACTCAGAGTATAGAATCTTTCTTTGGTGACAAAGAAGATCAAAACATAAAGCCAGAAGAAGTCAACAAAGTCAAAGATCCTACATCAAAAGCCACCAAGAAAAATACCAATTGGTCTCAGGCCATGGAAGACCTCAAAATAGATTTGGAAAAGCAAGTAAGAGAAGTAGAAGAAAATTGGGAAGAGAAATAAGAGTGATGCAAGAAAATCATGAAAAACAAGTCAACAGCTTGCTAAAAGAGACCCCCCAAAATAGTGAAGAAAATAGCACCTTAAGAAATAGACTAACCCAAATGGCAAAAGAGTTCCAAAAAACCAATGAAGAGAAGAATGCCTTAAAAGGCAGAATTAGCCAAAAAGGGAAGTCCAAAAGACCACTGAAGAAAATACTGCCTTAAAAATTAGACTGGAGCAAATGGAAGCTAGTGACTTGATGAGAAATTAAGATATTATAAAACAGAACCTAAGGAATGAAAAAATGGAAGACAATGTGAAATATCTCATTAGAAAAACCACTTACCTGGAGAATTAGATCTAGGAGAGATAATTTAAAAATTATTGGGCTACCTGAAAGCCTGATCACAAAAAGAACCTAGACATCATCTCCCAAGAAATTATCAAGGAAAACTGCCCTGATATTCTAGAACCAGAGGGTAAAATAGAAACTGAAAGAATCCACCGATTGCCTCCTGAAAAAGATCCCCAAAAGAAAACTCCTAGGAATATTGTAGCCAAATTCTAGAGTTTTCAGGTCAAGAAGAAAATACTGCAAGCAGTCAGAAAGAAACAATTTGAATATTGTGGAAACACAATCAGGATAACACAAGATATAGCAGCTTCTACATTAAGGGATAGAAGGGCTTCGAATATGATATTCCAGGGATCAAAGGAGTTAGGATTAAAACCAAGAATCACCTACCCAGCAAAACTGAGTATAATACTCCATGGCAAAATATGGATTTTCAATAAAATAGAGGACTTTCATGCTTTCTTGATGAAAAGACTAGAGCTGAATAGAAAATTTGACTTTCAAATACAAGAATCAAGAGAAGCATGAAAAGACAAACAGGAAAGTGAAATCATAGGGAACTTTCTAAAGTTGAACTGTTTTGTTTACATTCCTACATGGAAAGATGATATCTGTAATTCATGAGACCTTTCTCAATATTAGGGTAGTTGAAGAGAATATACATATATATAGACAGAGGGCATAGGGTGAATTGAATATGAAGGGATCATATCTAAAAAATAAAATAAAATTAAGGAGTGAGAGGAATATATTGGGAGCAGGAGAAAGGCAGAGGTAGAATGGGGTAAATTATCTCAAATAAAAGTGACAAGAAAAAGCAATTATAATGGAAGGGAAGAAAGGGCAGGTGAAAGGGAATGAATGAATCTTGCTTAATCAGATTTGACTTAAGGAGGGAATAACATACACACTCAATTGGGTATCTTACCATACGGAAAGTTGGAGGACAGAGGATTAGAGGAGGGGATGATAGAAGGGAAGGCAGATTGGGGGAGGAAGTAGTCAAAAACAAACACTTTTGACAAGGGATAAGGTCAAGGGAGAAAACTGAATAAAGGGGGACAGGATAGGATGGAGGGAAATATAGTTCTAGTCTTTCACAACATGATCATCATGGAATGTTTTCCATAATGATACATGTGTGGCCTATATTGAATTGCATGCCTTCTCAAGGAGAGTGGGTGGGGAGGGAAGAAGGGAGAGAATTTGGAACTCAAAGTTCTAAAAACAAATGTTTTAAAAAGTTGTTTTTTATGTGCAACTGGGAAATAAGATACATGGGCAATGGGGTATAGAAATCTATTTTGCTCTACGAGAAAGTAAGGGGAAAGCTGATGGGGGTGGGGAATGGGATGACAGAAGGGAGATCAGACAGGGTAAATGGGCAATCAGAATTTCTGCCATCTTAGGGCAGGGGAAGGGTAGAAGTGGGGAGAAAATTTGTAACTCAAAATCTTATGGAAATCAATTTTGAAAACTAAAAATATTAAATAAAAATAAAATTGTATACATTACATTTAACATGATAGTAACAAATTTGCCCTGCTTCTCTGTGTCTTCTGAATTTTCCTCTAATCTCATCTGCTTATGCATCGCTATTACCACTATTGCTTCCTACCCCACAATTCTCTTCCCCTCAATAAAATCCCTCCCTTAGAACAAATTAACACAGTCAAGCAAAACAAATTCATACAATGGTCTTGTGAAAAAGTATGCTTCATTCTGCTTTTGTAGTCTATCACCTCACCACTAAGAGGAGGGAAGCATGCCTTCTTCTCAGTCTTCTTGCATCAGCATTGGTAACTGCCTTGATCCAAGTTCTTAAATCTGTCAAAATTGTTTCTCTTCACATTGCTGCAAATATTGCACAAATTGTTCTGGTTCTTCTCACTTCATGCTGCATCCATTCATACAGATTTCCCCAGATTTCTCTGAATTTCTCCTTTTTTGTAATTTCTTATGATACAAAATTCCATTATATTCCTATACTATAATTTATTCAGCCAGCCTCCAATTATAGGTACCCACTTTGTTTCCAGTCCTTTGCTATAACAAAAAGTGCTTCTATAAATATTTTTATACATCTGACTCTTTGATATCACGAGGGTATATGCTTAGCAATAGTGTTTCTGGGTTTAAGTATATGCATTGTTCAGTGATTTTGGAGGTATAATTCCAAATTGTTTTCCAGAATGGTTGGACCAATTATCCATTCTATAAATGCATTAACCTATTCTCTCAAGACCTTCCAAACCATTGTCTAATTTTATACTCTTAAGTTAATTTCTCAATTTATTCTTGTCTTTTCCTATCCCCAGTCTTTTCTTCTTCTAGCCATTGTCAAGCCTGGATTTAATCCATATTATACTACATGCAATTATCTATGTTTTAGAGGGATGTTCAACCCAACTGATGTAATTCAATGCAATCAACTTATGTGATTTTTCATTTTTAATACCACTATGATGACTCTCTAGACCAGTTATGAATCTTTTTTCAGTAGGCTCGGTAATGTACTAGCACAATTTCATCTGCTTCTGGAAGACTTGACCACTTAGAGGAAATCTCTTCTATTTAGACTATGCACTGGATATCTTTAATGCATTTGCAAATATCTTTACAGTGGAGATGTCAAATTCTCGGCCTCTGGGTAGCAAGTGGCCAACCAAACTCCCTAATGTGTCCTGAACCAGCTTAAAATGTAATTGGAAAATGTTTAATAAAATAAACACAAGTACAATACAATACAGATAAAGTTAATTTATCATTTTCTAAGTTAATATGCTGCCTTTAGGGGTCCACTTCTATTTGAGTTTGAAACCACTGCTTTAGAGAACAGGTTATATCACTTTGATGTTGCTTGTATTATGTCTATCAAAGAATTTTGTATTATTTTAACATATCCATGGAACATATCTTGTTGGAAGAGAGCTTTCTAAGACCACACTTTGTTCTATTGAATCACTATTTTCTATAGTCAACAAACAGTGGCATTTTATATTCTCTGAACCCTTCAGTGAAAAAATTGTGTGACCGTAAAGATGTGGGTATCATATAAGCAAAGAAATATGAGATGGGCAAATTTAAAGACATCTCTACTTCATATGTTCATGTGGACTATTTGTTCTCGTCTGTAGTAGATCCTTCTGAGCTCTTATTGGTCTGATCAGCCACAGTGATCAGACACATTGTACCTTGACCCCAATGTAGTCATATCATTTTGGTCCTCTTTGTGCACGAAGGACAACAACCAACCAACCATTACATATAAAATACATATGTTCAAGATATATAGAGAGTAGATGAATGGTAACCTTAGAATGAAAAGCTTTGGCAGCTGGAAGGGACTGGGAAAGGTATCCCGTAGAAGGAAGTATTTGAGCTTAATCTTGGAGGAAGTCAAGCATTCTAGGAGGCAGAAGTTAAGAGGGAAAGCATTTCAGGCATGGAAGACAATCAGGATAAAGGCATAGACATGAGAGATGGAGTGTTATATGTGAGCAAAAGGCAAGATCTTGAGTGTGTACAGGGAAGTAGAGTGGAAGATGACTGGAAATGTAAGAACAGACCAGTCTGTAAAGAATTTTTAAATACCAAACATGTGATTTTGCATTTGATCGTGATGGGATAGAGAGCCACTGGCATTCATTGAGTGTGTGTGTGTGTGTGTATGTTTGTGTGCATGTATATGTATGTCTGACATGATAACACTTACATTTTAAATAACTGCATGAATAGCATAGCAGTTTGCATTGGTGAAGGAAGTTTTCTCAGTGGAAGTTTCTTATACCAATGAAATTACAGGTAGGTTCTTACCTGCTTTCCACCCCACTCCCACCCCTCCCCCCCCCAAATCATGGAATCACAGAATCATAGTCAAAGAGAAACTGAGAGGCTTCCAAGTTTGACCCATTCCATTAGAGATATTAACTACAACAATCCCAGCAAGTGACAATCCAGATGTCATCTGACCATGGCAGAGGGCAGTGGATTTATCATCCCCAGTGTTCTAAACTCTGGCTCTCCTAATAGAATCCAAGAACCTGGCAGGTTTCTTGGCTGATCATGCCACACTATTGACAAATCTAGTTTGGAAAAAGCCACTAAAATACCAGCATTTTAAAAATATGAATTTCTATTGAGCCTTGCTTGCCCCATCTTTTATACTTGAAAACTTTATTTTTTGAACCGGTGTAGTATTCTTAAAATTTATCTTAACTAAATTTAATTTTATTAGATTTCATTCATCATTCAGTCCTGACTGCCATCTTTATTGGTGATTAGTCCCAGCTTTGTGCTGTCTACAAATTCGATAAGCATTTGATCTACAGTATGTTTTCATCTAAGTCCATTTTAATTTAAATGGGTGGGAGTGGTAGAAGGAGAAGAGAACAAATGCTTGTTAACAAAAAAAGAAAAGCATTTTCATCACCTGATCTTGGTTATATATGTATGTGTATATGTATATATGTATATGTATATATGTGTATGTATATATGCATATATGTGCATATATATATACACACACAGATATGTGTGTGTATCTCTCTTTATCTACTTATCTATTTACCTATAATTTTAGCTAGTAAGTGCCTTGTCTAACCACTTTGGTCTTTTTACAGGGCTTTTTTTTTTCTCCCAATGGAGTAGTTTCTGTCTGGATATTTAGAATTTCATTCCTGAGAACTTCTCTTCCTCCTTGGCCTAAATTTCCTCATAGAATTTAGATAGGTCTTGATATCCTACCTGTGTTCCTCCCCCTCCCCTGATTCCTTTGAGATCTGCTCTTTCAAAGTCTAGGGAGCAAAATGAATTATGCCTGGTTGTCATCTTTCTCTATCATAAATTTCATGATGAAGGAATCACTTCTCCTGAAGGTTCTTACTTTTCCTACTTTAGCAACCAATTATATCTTGCTGGTCAGAATCAAGTACAGATCAGCAATTTCCTTTATGACCTCTTTTACCCTTTGAAGGTAGATGGAAAAGCAAGAATTAAGGAAAATCAAGAATTAAAGGTGTTCAAAATCATAAAATTGTTTCAGTGAGTTGGGTTGACATGATAAAGGTTATGTTCAATATTGTGGTTTTTTATTGTACAAATTGAAGTATAAATTAAAGTATAAAAAAATCATTTAAAGCAGCAAGCTTCTACCTCATCAGCCACTTGGCAGGCTATCAGTACATCAGAAGTACATGTCAAGTATTGTTTCCTATTCCTAGTTATCCACAAAACTGAGAAATACAAGTCTTCAACTGTATAAATGATTTGTCATCAGTAAAAGTTAAATTTGGTTGTACTGAAAAAGTGCATTTCTGAATCATGGTCTTAAGGTAAGAATCATAAGAATCACAAAATTATAGAGCTGGACTTTTAAGTACATAGATCATAGAATGGAATCCAGCAATGGTGTGGTAGTAAGATGGCTAGATCTGGAACCAAAAATTTCGGGTTTAAATCCTGTATCTGTCACTAAGTGTGTGTCAAGGAGCAAATGCTTAACCTCTTTGTGATTCACTTTCTTTATCTGTAAAATGGAGTTAATGTCTGTACTGCCAACTGCACAGACATCTCACAAAGGAGGTAATGAGTATAAAGCTTGATTTTGTAAATGTTCACTTACTATAAAAAATATGTGAAATGACCTTCAAGAGCCATCTAGTCCAAGTTCCCATCAAAACTAAACACTCTTTTTATAGAATTCCAGACTCATAACAATACAAGCTCATGTTTAAGTGGGGCAACTCTTTAGAAAATTCTATCCTCACTATAACCTTGTGTACAGTTAGGGCAGTTATTATCATTTCCTTTTTAAAAATAAGGAATGATCATTTCAGCACTCAGAGCCCTCCATAGCCTAGCCCTGTCTTCCATTTCCAGTCTCCTTACACCTTACTCCCTGACACACACTCTTTGATCCAGTAATACTGATGTTCTGGTTATTTCATGAAAAAGGCACTCCATCTCTTGACTTTGGCTAACCCCCATACCTGGAATGCTTTCTCCTCTCCTCTGACTACTGAATTTCCTGGCTTCCTTTAAGCACCCCCCTCCAAATTTCTTCCTTTTCCATGAAGTCTCCCCTAAATCCTCTTAATTCCAATCCTTTTCTTCTTTTAATCACAATATTTTCAATTATCTTGTATATAGCTTTCTTTGTATAGGTTTGTTTACATGTTATCTCCCCCATTAACTGTAAATTGCTTGAGGGCAGGGACAATCTTTTGCCTCTTTTTGTATCCCCAGTGCTTAGCTCAGTGCCTGGCACATAGTAGGCTCTCAATACATATTTGTTGAATTGAATCACAGAGAGTCTCTGTGACTTAGCAAGGTTACGTGGAAGAGTAAGGTAATTTTGACTCAACTAATATCTTTTAGAAACAATACATTGGCAAGAATTTATTAAACACCAGGCACTATGCTAAGTGTTGGAGATACAATAACAGTCCTCTTTCTCAAGAAACTTATGTTCCACTAGGAGGAAGCAAAATATTCACAATTCTAATTAAGAATTTATTCCTTATATTAACCAAGACCTTTATCCTTATAACTTCTACCTATGAGGCTAACTCAGGCCTCTGGAGCTATAAAAACTGTCAAATATCTCTTCCACATAACATCCTTTCAGATTTCATCAGAAGAGAACTATCACGTTCCAATCCAATCCAATCCAATCAAATTCAACAAGTCTACTCTGTTCCTCCAAGTCAGGGGTTTAAAACTTTTTCTGTCAAGGAAATTTTTGGCAGTCTGCTGAAGCTTATGGACCCCTTCTCAGCAAGTTTTGAAAAATATAAAATACATAAGATTACAAAAGAAGCCAATGATATTGACAGAAAAATGTAATTATCTTATTCCCAATTCATGGGCCCCTTGAAATTTACCCATGAATCTCAGATTAAGAACCCTTCCTTTAAATCACCCTCTTCCCTTCCTCCTCTGCCAACTAAACACCTCCAATTTCATCAACTACTCTAGACATTCGCTGTCTGTGGGACTGGGCAAGCCACTTAACCTCTGTTTGCCTCAGTTTAGTCACCTTTAAAATGGAGATAATTACAGCACCTACCTCCTAGGGTTGTTGTGAGGTTCAAATGAGATATTCATCGTAAAGTGCTTGATGTGGTGCCTGGCACATAAGTAAGAGTTATATAAATGTTAGCTATTATTAAAAATGTCTACAGACCACTTGTTCTGGTTATCCATCTTTTGATAACTTTAACTTTGATTTAGATTTAAAACTTTAATTTATATTTCTGATGATTGTAATTTGGAACTTTTTTTTCCCTATGTGGCTATTGATAGCCTGGATCAAAGTCAACTATCTTGTTAAGATAGTGTTCCAAAGTGACCATGACACTCTAGTCAGCCAATCAATAAGCACTTACTATGTGCTTACGATGTGCCAGGCACTGTGCTAAGCACTGGCAATGCAAATACAAGCAAAAAGAAAGACAATCTTGCCCTCAAGGAGCTTTCATTATGGTTTGATGAGCACATGGGGGAAATATCACCATTCTTGTTTTGGACACATGTTTCTGTGAAGCATGGCTTAGTGAAAAACAACATGGGAGCCTAGCTCTGAGAAAGGAAGGAAGAAAAGGAGAAAGGAAGGAAGGGAGGGAGGAAGGAAGGAAGGGAGGAAGGAAGGAAAAGAAGGAAGGAAGGAAAGCAAGGAAAGGAAGGAAAGGAAAGAAAAAAGGGGGAGGGAAGAAAGGAAGAAGGTAAGGAAGGAAAGGGGGAGGGAAGATGTTTGATGGTAGGTCATAGACAAAATGTGGATAATAATATTCATCCTAGGCTTATGGGCTATAGAATTGGAAGGGACTTGACTCACAGGACTATTTTGAGGAAATAATTATGTAAAAAACAATGTACTATATAAAAGGGAATGATATCCTTTACATATTGTTTGCAAGTTGTCTCCTCCATTATACTGAGAGCTCTTTGAGATTGGGGGACTGTTTTTCCCCACTTCTTTGTATCCACATCACTTAGTATGGAGACTGACTCATACCAGGTGCTTAATAAATGCTTACTGGCTGTTAAATTGACTGAATGACTGGTGACAAACTTGCTGAGACGGCCCAAGATTTTATTAGCTGTTCTGGCTGTCATGTCATACTGTTACCCCATTTTGAGCATGCTGCCAACTAAATGTTTTTTTTTTTCACATGAACTATTTTTAAACTAGGTCTTCCCCATCCTGTACTTATTGAATTCAAGTCCTAGATTTTACATTTATTTCCTTTCTATTTCCCTTTAAATATAAGATTGGGCTCATCATTTCAGCTTGCTGAAATCTTTGCAATTTAATTTTGTCATCCATTCCTGGTTCAAGTGAATCAATCCCATAGGACTTCATCACCCCCAGATGAACTAGAAAAAGGATAGTTTCTGAACCTACAAAATGAAGATGGAACTCTGCCACCAATGTAGAGTCACTTGGGACATCATAGTCTGCAATAAGAGCCAGCTTACTTTATCATAGTATTCCACATATAAGGCAGTGGAGAGTGTCAGTGTGGTCAACATCAGAGGCCAGCATCACATTCAGGATTATTTGAGTTCAAATTTTGTCTTATACATATACTGCCCAAGTGAGACTACATAAATCTCTTAACTTTTCAGTGTATCAGGCAATTTTCTAATTGTAGAATAGTTGCCATTTAGCATTGGTGGAAGGAGTTTCCTTACCAATGACATCGCAGGTCTGTTTTTTTTTCCCTCTTTTCCCCTCCTTCCTTCTTTCCTTCCTTCTTTCCTTCCTTCCTTCCTTCCTCCATCCCTCCCTCCCTCCCTTCCTTAATTTTTTTTAAAACAGTAGGAAATATAATCATAAATCTAGAGCTAGAACTCAGCAATCTTCCAGTCTAACCTTTTCATTTTATAGAAGAAGAAACTAAAATCCAGAGAAGATGTGATTTACCAAGTGTAACATGTAATAAACATCAAGGGCAGGATTTAAACCTAGGGCCTCTAACTTGAAGGTCTGTAGTATTTTCACTGTCTCCTAAAAGTGTTCCATTCTCAGTGCCATAACTAGGAATTCTGGGACCAAGGACCAAAGAAAAAGGGAAGGGTGAGGTAGGAGAAGACTCAGACCCTGAGGCTGGTGTACTCTGCCATTACCATTACTCCTCATGCTGGTTCCTAGTATCCCATGAGGCTTAGGTACTCTGCACCAGGCAGTTTGTCCCTTTGTGAGTTTAGTAGCATAGGCACAGTGGTGGGTGAAAACCAATGGGAGATGGGAATAACAATGGCACCAAACTCAATCATAGTGGTCCCAGATGAATAGGTAGGTTTAGGGAGAGAGAAGTGAACTTCCTCCCAGGCACCCATCATAATACAGGAACTCTGGAATGTTGGCACCCCATGACTGGTAGCTCTGACCATTCTCATTATACTGATCTTTCTGAGAATATTTGCTTGAATGGCTATGTATGTATCCTAAAAAGTCATCTTTGTAGTATCTTCCAAATGCCAAAAAACCAGGACCAGGAAGCTCGGATTTCCAGTAGGCCAAGCACTTTCCTAATTAGTTGCCCTCTCAGAGTATTACTGGGCTAGGTTATGGAAACAGCTTCATTATAATGAAATAAAGATGGAGACAGGATCCTTTAAATCTCTTCTGAATTAGGCTTGGGGTTTGTTGGTTGACAATCAGAGTGTGTGTGTGTGTGTGTGTGTGTGTGTGTGTCTGTGTGTGTGTGTGTCTGTGTGTCTGTGTGTGTGTCAAGATGAGAACCCTGGGTGTTTCAGGAACAAGGTAAGTTTTCTTTTGCGTACTCTAGGGCCATAGCTAGAATGAACAGAACTCTCCCCTTCCCTGCTCATTGCTATGTTTGCTCCCTCAGAGGTGTCCATTTACTTCACCTCTGCCCCCTCTGCCCAAATGCTCCCAAACCCTCCCCAGAATTGTCCTCTTGAGGGAAAGGACTTCTTACAGCTGGTCAAACAGCCCTCTGCTTCTGTCTCCTGTTCCTTGCCACTTCCTTTATCGGGGAATTCTTGGCTGCCTCAGCACCAGGAGACAGCTGCTCTCCTTCTGGTTTCCATGGAGACCCTAGCATGATGTAAATGGGGGCTACAGAGGAGAGAGAGGAAAAGGAGCAGGGGAGGGAGTGTTTGTATTTAAATGAGGGGAAGTGGGGGAGGGGAATGGAAAGGGGAGGAGAGAGAAGAGCAGGGCTAAGGAGAAACTCGCACTTTGCTGGTGCACTAGAGCTGGTGAAAGGGAATATGAAAAATCCCTTTGGATTACTGAACCACATCACGCACACAAGAGGAAAAAAAAATCAGAGGAAGAAGCAGCAGGGCACAGAGGGGGGTGTTTATTTCATGCCTGAGATATATATTTTTTAAAGAAGCAGTTTCCTATTTCAGGATGCCAGGGACAGAATTCCCCAGGTGCTTAGGGGACCCTCCCCCCTTCTTTGAAATGGCCTCAGGGAAGCTACATTTTCCTTTTCTTAGGGAGGCAGGAGAGCTGTGTCAAGGTCCTCAGGCCCTCTTTCCAGAAGATATCTGCCATTGGTGGCAGAGGGGCCACACCCTTTCCTTTCATCTTCTGTCTCTCTCCCACCCCAACACTTCTCCAGAGCTGTGGGGAGGGGCAGGTGACAGGCACTTTTGTTGACTGGGGCTGCCTGAATCTTAGAGCAAGGGAGATGGGGAGGGTGGGTTGAGGGTCTGGGATATGGCCTGAGATTGTATGGCACATGAGTTCAGATAGTGTCAGCTCGAATAAAGGTCCAGCTAGTGAATGCTAAATGTGGTTTAGTGATTGAATCCTCAGAGAGGATCTGCAGCAGAAATCTCCATCAGAGGGCTAGCCCTCACCCTTAAAATATTAAGCAGGTGGTTGTGCTGACTTCTAGCTGGAACTCCTGCAGTGTCTGCCTCGGTTACTGACATAGATAACTGAAAGCCATGAAGATTTGGGGGGAAACAAAGAGCCAAAAGACTTCAAACTACAAGAAAAAAACCACATGAGCCAAGCCCACCCCCAAGAAAGTTTTGGTACAACTCCTCTCCCTGTCTCCACTCCTCAATAGGGCTTTGCACAAGGAAAAGATCATTATAAAGAGTTAGTTTACTTCCAGGGATACCCAGGGAAACTAGAGGGAGGAAAATGAAAAAAAAAACAAAAAACGTTTTGCATTAAATGTCTTTGAGATCTAGTGTTTTATGATCTGTACAGTAGAGAGGGGAGCATGAGAAAACTGCTGCAAGTGTGCATAACAGAAAAAGAAATAGGATGAGATGTCCTTCTGCTCAAAAACACCAATTCCAGAGACCTGTTTGATAGCAAGTAACCCAGTGAGCTAATCTTCCTGTATACCTTTCCCCTCAGTAGACCTGCTGTGGCTATTTCTGCAATTTATAAGCGATGGTGATCTCAGTTTAGCCTCCATTCAATTTCTATCTTTTGCTAAATCGCTTTCATTTGGCAAGGTTAATGGTTTCATCTTAAGTCAGACTCAGAGTGGGGATAGAGAGAAAAGATGATGTTCACCAAGTCTGGGAACCTGAGGACCAGAGAAGAATTCCTAAGGTTTCAGGTGGGAGACTTTCCCACCCCATAGGGGTAGGGGAGGCTGCCCTACATGGGAGGTGCTGGTGAGAAGTAAGAGTCAGAGTTCATCATCAGAGCCATGTCTTGACTGTGACAACTGGTACCAGAGTTGAAGCTGTCACTGAAAAGGCTTTCAGAATATCTAGAATACCTATCTGTAATTGTCTGAGCTGAGTGCATGCTTTCATAAGCAGCAAAATGTCACCAAAGTCCTGACAAGAAACCTTTTTCCATTTAGAATGCAAATTGTCAGCTCTGTAATCTTCACTGTTAAAATAAGGAAAACATAGGTACCAGCTAAAGTAACATACGATGTACAGAAGTGCCCCCTGTCTAGGCGTGGCAGTGAATACAGTTCTGGACTTGGAGTCAGGGTAGGCCTGAGTTAAAATCCTGGGTCAGACACACAACAGTGATATGAATCTGAGCAAATCGCTTGACCTCAGAGGTAAGCCTCACATTTCACATATGTTAAATGGGATAATTTCTTACCACCACTCACATTATGTTGCCTCTATTCTGGCCATCATTTCCATCTCTCCTTCTCTCCCATCCTCACTCCAACCAACCTTGGATTCTACCTCTGTGACTGGAATCTGTTAAGTGGGATTTCACCTTATCTTGGCTTGAATGCTTTTCTTTGTAATAAGTCTGGAAAGCTAGGGTGAATCGAGGTCGTGAAGAGCTCTAGAATCTAAATGAAAGAATTTGTTTGATCCTAGAGACAACAGAGGGCCACTAGCACTTCTAGAGAAGGGGAATGAAATGTTCAAACCTGTGCTTTCAGAATATCACTTTGGCTGCTTTGTGGAATATGGATTGGAGTGGGGCCAGCCATGTCAACAGAAAGAATAAGAAGTCTATTGCAATCTAATACAGGTGAGAGGCAATGAAAGCCTGAACTTGAGTGGTGGATCTGTAAGTGGAAAGAAGGGAATGGATGCCAGATGTTGAGGAGACAGAATTGGAAATATATGCTAACTCATTGGATATGGGAGGAGGAGGGTCTAAAATGACTCTAAGGTTATGAACCTGGGCAACTGTAAGGATGGCATCTTGGTAAATAGGATGGTAATATCCTTAACAGTAATAGGGGAGCTAGGAAAATATAAGTTCTGTTTTGGGCATAATGAATTAGAGATGCCTACGGGAATTCTAATGAGAAGGAAGCTTACCCTGTTGAGGTTCCTATCTACAATTGGAAAAACCCACAGCAACATTCTTTGTGGCACTGGATGTATAAACTCAAAAAGCTACGTCTTAATTCCACTGAGCTCTCTGCCCAAGATTTAGGATTTCCAGCATGTTTAGAAGTATACAATTAAAATGCTTTGGTTGTGGGTCTCTTGAGGATGATATGACATCTTCTAAATTTAAGTCCTGACAAATTGAAGAACTCTGAATAGTTTGGCTCTGCACCTCGATCAGAACTGATCTCAGCAGAAAAGTCATACAATGACAAATGACTCTTCTATAATATCTGTGCTCCTGGAGAAGCCTTAGGTCTGTGCATATTGGTCACCACTGGGATGTTGCCTATATTCTTTCCATACCATTTAGATATGAAGTTTATGATTATTTTAAAAGGCTTATGCACTCTGAGTTAGCAACAGGAGTCAATAACACTTTCCTCTGAACACAGAACACAGGTCTTCCAATTCTCTTGTATATATGCCATCTTGACCAATGGAACTTGTTTTGTCCCAGCCTCAGAGTTATCTCTGGAATCAAAATCATCATATAGTTAGTACTTCATTATTATCCTATAATACTCTGATAGCCTTTAATTGGCAGGCCTTGAATAGTACTTTAAAAAGAAAAAAAAGTGCCTTAAGAAGAAAAAAAAATCCCTAAACCATGAAGGACCACTTATAATTCAGTAGAGTATTCTATTGTATATCTCTAATATGTTCTCTTGACAGCAGGGTACCTTCTTTAGGCTCAAGTCCACCCCTTTCTCTTGGCCTCTGTCATAGGATGGTAGTATCAAAGATTAATAGTGACATTAATAGGATGTTAGAAGTTACAAACCATCTAAGTGTCACAGTGGATAGAATGTTGGGCCTGGAGTCAAGAAAACTCATCTTTGTGAGTTCAAATCCAGCCTCACACATTTCCTAGCTGTGTGACCTCAGGCAAATTGCTAAACTCTTTGCCTCAGTTTCTTCACCTGTTAAATGAGCTAGAGAAGGAAGTGGCAAACCACACTAGTATCTTTGCCAAGAAAACGCCAAATGAGGTGACAAAGAGTTGGAAATGACTAAACAACAACAAAAATGTTAGAAGTCATCAAGTCTAAACCTCCCTAGATGAGAGAAAAGAGGCCCAGAGGGGTAGTGATTTGCCCAGTCACTTTATAAGTATCTGAAATAGGATTTGAGTACAAGTCTTCCTGACTTCAAGTCCAGTGATCTATCCAATACCCCACAGGGCTTCCTCTCACAGACAATTATCCAACAACCGTGTTTGGTGCCAGTTGTCCATAGATAAGCAAAGGAGGCAGAACTATTTCAATGCTACGTTTACTCCAATTGATGGCATATGAGATACTTTCCTATGTAAGTGGCCTTTGATTCAAAGAATACCTTCATTACCTCCATAAATATCTCCATGGGTTCAGTCTCAGGAGGCTTATAGGATAGGAAGTTTGCATCCAAATTAGTGTTCCCTGAATGATAATGAGTGATAAACATACCTGACTAAAGCTCTACTACTAATATCTGGCTGATAGAATCCAATTTAGCTCTTGTCAAAATGTCAGGGGATGCATTTTACTCTCCATCCATACCTGGGATTAAGCTATGCATACATAGTCTCGTGCCTTAACTGTGACAGTTCGCTTCAAAGCCAAGGACTCCAATATATGGATTGGATAATGACTCACAATGTCAGTGAGTTTTCTACCAGAAAATACTATATGCTTCTGATGGCTTTGGTGTCCTTGTATAAAACTACTCTTAAGTCCTCTAGGCTGGCATCTGTCTGACACAGAAGGTTTGCTTGGACAACACTAGTGTATAATTGTAGTAGCTGACCAATTCCTTAAATTCCTACTCACATTTCTCAGCACCAACAATGTCTATGTGTTGCCAGTGGGTCCTGGACAAATTGCTCCATTTTGTTCTTCTGATGTTGGTTCTTCTCAATCAGGTAGTCACAGGTAAGGTCACCAAAAGGCTTTGCGATGTTGATATAATATTGTAGTTGCCAGACACTAGGATTAACTTCAGCTACTGATAATTCTTTAGTTATAGCCAGAGGAGGAGCACCACTCCCTTCTTGGGTTTGAGAAACACTCCCTGATAAGGAGGTATTTCATGACTCCTATTCTTGAAAAAAGGTTTTGAAGAATGACCTGATTGATGTTGTTTGATACTAAGTTATTAGACCAACAGCCTATGGACCACCTTAAAAGTTCTCTTTATTCATATTCTTCCAATGTTTTTCCAAATATAATAATAACAATGTCATCCAGATATACTAACACCTTCAGGTCATGTGAGCAACTGCTAAAAAATGGCAGAGACCCAGGGAATCTCTTGAGATAGGCAATCAGGACACATGGGCCTACTTTGTCCACAATTGTAGCAAAATACAGCTTGGACTCTTCATGTATGCTCTCTGGTACTATTACCAAAATTCCCGACATTGACCTCTGGGAAAAATAGTCCTGTAAGTTGGTCCAGATTGCAATTAGCTTGTCCTACACTTCCCCTGGACTGGCTTATTTGAACCAATCTCTATTTTGGTTTTGGTGCCTATGTTTGATGAGATTTCCTGGGGCCAGAGGAGACCAAGGTGTAGTACTTCCAAATGTGCTTTCTGTCTGTCAACTTCTTTTCCAGCTTCCTAATTACCAATATGAACTCTGCATGAGTGACTAGGAGTCTCTTTGCTGAAACAGTGCTATGTGCAACCAGTTTTTCTTCATGAGGCAACACCAAGAGCATTTGGGACTTTTCATCATGGTCCTTCTACGCTACCACTCCTTGAACTTACTGTCAATCAATGTCAGTCTGCTCTCTGAAGTGGGCTTTCTCACCTTCATGCTGAGTCAGAGGTGCTGCTTTCTCTTGTTGGAAGGTTATTAGGAATGGCACAGAGCTGTTCTTCATGTTCTCCATGCCACCAAAAAACTGTCCAGTCCTTACACACACTTGAGTTCTATGACTTAGGGTGGGGCTGTATTTTAAGAATGCATTGGATAGCAAAGGATTAGTCCCCTGAGTCTATCTAGTACCCTCTTTCAATTTTCTGGATCAGTTTCCAGCTATTACCTTGGAGCAACAGTTCTCAAAATGTGGTCCATATGCCCCTCAAAGATCCTGGGGATCTGTAAGGTCAAAATTGTTTTCATAATAATTCTATCATGTTATTTACCTATTAAAATATTCTTCCTTTTTCCAAATCTGCATGTGTCTAGGTTTTCTTCAAATCCTTCAGCCAAAACAATATAACTCAATAGATTGAATGCACAAGCAGATATGAGAATCCAGCTGTCTTCTATCAAGTCAAACATTAAATAGATTTGCAAAAATATATTAAAGATGTCACTCTTCATAAGTTATTTTTGTTTTGGAAAATGGAGTTATTTTTCATATAATATGTTATTTATGTTAATATACAATAGGTATGCTATTGTTATTTTAAAATGAATTCAATACTTTAAAAGTTTATCAGTTTTTGTTTCTAGTATGGTAGATATCATTGGTTTATTTATCTATGTAACTCACATAAACAAAAGCTCTTTGAGTCTTTAATACATAAGTATAAAGCAGGATAAAGGAGTCCTGAGACCAAAAATTTTGAGAACTGTGACCTTGGAGGCATGTCCCAGTTAGGATTCATTTTGTTGTTCTCCCCAAACTACTACAAAGTTAGCTCAGGTCTGAACTCTAATCTCTTCTGGAAGAGAGGACCAAGGCAGAGGAGGATACCAGGGCTAATTTGATCAGAGGGAATATTGGGGTGGGAGAAGAGAGGCACTTCTCTCTAAACATATAGTAGGAAGGATAAAGCATGAATAATTTAAATATGAAGCAAGTTTGTTGGGTCAGTGTTATATGGAACTATCCCTGTATAGAATACCCAGGTCAAAGGTTAATTCCTGGCTTTGGGCCTAGAAATATAAATCAGGAGGAGGAAAGAGGATTAAGAGTGTGATAAGAAAGAGAACAGGAGACACATATGTTTGGACTTGTAGTAATTTCAGAAATCATTGCCTTTAAAGAGGTGAGAACATCAGTTGATTAGAGGATGGGGAGGCAGTGGTAGAAATTTTGTCCTCAAACATTTGAAAGTCCTTTCAGGTGATGAGATACGTGTCTACAACCAGACTTCCCCCTCTTCCACATCATTGTCATAGCATCAGTATTACTGAGAATTATTGTAACAGTAAATTCAAAAACAAAAAAAGGAAATGTCTAAATATTTTTACTCACATCATTTGATTCTTATAAAGTCATAATCTTGATACTGGAACAGAACAAAAGCACACATTACTTCATTTCCATCTCAGGATGATTTGTTAAGTCATGCCCCTCCATGTTCTTCACAAGGCTGTTGTCAAGAAAATACTTTCCAAAGAGTGTCACCTAAACATGAGGATTTTTTTTGATCATTACAACTTTGTCACATATGGAGAATTAGCTTTGGTCAACAATTAAGAAGCATTTTTGAACACCTACTAGGTGCCAAGAACTGTGCTAGGTTTTAGAATCCAGGTAGAAAGAATGAAACTATTCCTCCTCTCACCCTGGGAGTTCATATTCCAATTAAGGAGATAACAAAGACAAAGGCTTGATTCCTGCCTGTTATATATTTTGTCTGGGATCCTAGACAAGACACTCTCTCAGTGCTCCTTTTTGTTGTACAATCCTGCCTGACTCTTCCTGACCTTGTGGACCAACTCTCTAAAGGTTTATAAATCCCAGGTCAGAGTCTGATCTGCATGGGTCGAAGGAGTTCCCTCACTGGGCATTCCCTATATCAATAAACCCCGAAGTTTTGTCCGATCTCCATCCCCCCAAAAATATGATCAGAGCCATACAGCGATAGAAAGAACCCTCTTGCTAAGTTGTTGACTCCGTATCTATCACTGGAGGTATTTAAGTGTAGGATGTATTGACCTTTTTTCCAGGGATGCTTTAGAAAGGGTTTCCATACTTTGTGGGAACTTGGACAAGCTATCCTCCCAGGTCCCTTCTAACTTTTAAGATTATATTATCCTACATATTCGGAATGAGTAAATTTTGAGTGAACAAAAATTATGGTATCCAAACTTTGAATTCTGCACCATTGACTGCTCTCAAATGTAAGATTTTATTTTGTGTAGTACCTTTCAAGAAGAATATATTCTCCAAATGGCTGTCATTGAAACTATGATCAAGAAAAAGGAGGGACACATAAAGAAGGAAGAAGTAGAGATGGCTTAATAAACGTTAGCTGGTTTTGAGAAATACAGAGGGGAAAAAAGACTTTTTCTGGTGAGAAAAATGTTGAACTGCTAGGTGAACAAACATATAGAAATGTGTGTGTGGGCAAGTACACACACATACATTCTACATAAGGGGATCTATGGAGTGAAAAGTCCTTGCTTGGACAGGTGTCACATTGTAGAAAGAGAGAAAGAATTCAGTTGCTATATTAGTCTAGGATAGATAAGAAGGTGGGAAGAGAGAATAAAAAAGAACAACATTGTCTTGAAGATGGTTACCAGGAACAGCAAACTCTTTGGCAGTTTTAGAGCTTTATTTGCTACATGCCTGGAATCTGTTGTCAGGAGTGGGTGTGTTCATCGAACTTTGAAAAAGCATTTAGTACCTCAACTGAAAAATTAGTTTTCAATATAGACTCAGAGTGAGACTGACTAATAAAAAAGGCTTCTTTGTTTAATGCTTTGAGGTACCCTTCTCAGGATCTTGGGAGGACGGGATCACTGAGTCAAAGCTAGCCAGAGAAAAGTCAATGAGGTCATTTCCCTGACAAGGTTGGCATGGGTTCGGCTTCCAGGAATGAGGAGCTGCCTCAGCCAATTTTATGTTAATAACTTGTGTTAGGATGAATTGAGTTCTCTGGGGCTCCTCCAGGCTGTGAGCCCCACTGCCTTTGTACTGTTCCATGACATCTGTCCTTATTTTATAGATTGTAGTTTGTAAGGGTGATATTCTAGTGGCTATTTGTTCTTCCTAGTTAGTACATCTGCAATTTGAGTAAGCAGCTGCCAGGCAGGGGTGGGAGTGGAGGTGGGGATGGTGGCTCTGGCCTCATGGTCTGAACAGATCCACAACCCAAAACTTAGACAGTGAGGATAAATACCAAGTGCATATTATCTACCTTGATATATACTAACATACCAAGAGTATATTATCTACTTTTTACGATGTACAAGATATTCGAAGACGACAGTGTTAATCCACCATCAGTAAGATTTGAGGAAGTTTATATGGTAACAAGAGTATGAACTGGGAACCACAGTGGAGTTTCAACAACACGTCCCTGAGACACGAAATATCTTTGCTCACAGCTTCCATAGATTTGTGCAAAAGATGAAGACTCTGATCTAAGACAGAATTGACGTTCTTGAAATTTGTCTTTAGTGTCACCAGCCATCCTTTTCTGCCCATTTTCTACTCTCTGTGGCAACATCTGCCCCAACCACTTCTCTAAGTCAAAACATGGAGAGGATCTGATACACTCATTCACACTCACATACTTATTTCTCAAGCATTTGTATTAGAGAGTCTTTTTTCTCTCTTTGGGTAATGAAACCGTCAGGAAGAATTTTAGGCTCTGGATGCCTGCAAGTTACAGAGATTTTTGAAGGGACAGGTGGTTTTCTCCTTGACCTTGAAATAATACTACACAGTCACTTCTTCTTCCTTCCCTCAGCACTAAATGTTTTATCTTAGAGTGTACACCAAGATGTGGGTGATCCAGTGTCCTTTCCCTAGTTTGTTCCAGGATGCTTGTCCTGGGTCTCCCTTCCCCTCTCTCACCTCATTCCACATAGCATAGTGACCATACTGTGACTCCACCTGCCAGCAGATGCTCCACAGTCTTGTGGCCCAGAGTTTTTGCTGCCTCAAGCCCTTCAATACTTAGAATCTTAAGCCTGGAGGTGAAGAGTAAGGGACAAGTGCTTCAGACTCTTCAGGGGTGTGTGTGTGTGTGTGTGTTTGTGGGTGTGTGTGTGACAGAGAGAGAGAAAGAGAGAGAGAGAGAGAGAGAGAGAGAGAGAGAGAGAGAGAGAGAGAGAGAGAGGACAAAAAGCAGCATGATGAAGTAGACATTTTACTGCACACATGGCAAGATTCTATTCAATTCAACCTTTATTAAGCACATTTTCTTTGAAAGAAAATGTGTTAGGTTCCGAGGTAAAAAGAGAAAGAAGATAAATTCAGGTAGCTTATAATTTAATAAGATAGATGAAAATAAACACAAATAATGTTTTGAGGGACAATGTGGTTGGCCTTACCAATGCCATGGTAAGGCTCACACAAAATGCTGTGAGAAATTCAGGAGAATCTTAGGATCAGAGATCTACAAATTTAAGGGACCTTAGTGGTCATCTAGTCCAATTCCCTTAATTTACAGATGAGGAAATTGAGGTCCAGGGAAGTTAAGGGATCATCCAAGGCAGAGGATATGTTGGTATATATTTAACAACTAAGACTCAGGGTTGGGGGGGGTGAGTACTCAGACACACTTTTCAGTTTAATCTGCATTATTAACATTTTCTCCATCCATTTCGTAAGCCTAGACAATCAACAAAACAATAAATCAAGCCCTGATTTGTAGCATTTGCTACACTGAAAATATAGCAATTCTTCTGCTGGCTCCAGCACAGTCCTTCCTCTAAGGTTACGTAGGTAACAAGTAGAAGAACCAGGATTTAAAATTAGATTCTGTGACTCCAGATCCAGATTTCTTTTTGTTGTATCACACTTTCTGCTGAAGGGGTCAGAAATTATCTCTTAGAATAGGTGGGACCTGCATTGGACCTTGAAGAAAGGGACAGATTTCAAAAGGTGTAGATAAGGTTAGGAGTTGGTGGGAGAGGTTAATAGGGGATTCCAATCCAGGTATTGGGGGACAATATTTATAAAGGCATGGGCATAGGAGAGGGCAGAGTGAGAATAGGGGATTGTAAGTTTGACTGGAAAATTCGACAGGATGCCTGCCTGTTTCAGAGATTTTTGAAGGAACAAGTAATTTTCTCCTTGACCTTGAAACGATACTATACAGAAGGTAAAATTGCTTTAGTCATTTCTCCTTTCCTAAGCACTGAATGTTTCATTCCACAGTCTACACCAAAATGACTAGAATGTAAAGACCGTGAGAGGAAGTAACATGAGATAAGGCTCATATAAAGGGAGAATGGAGAAAGATTCTAGAGGGTCTCAGATGCCAGGATAAGGAGTTGACGCTTTAGTCCAAAGCCACTAAAAGTTTTTCAGGAGAGATGTGATGTGATCAGAGTCGTGCATTATGGAGATGATACAGACAGCAGTATGAAAGATGGATTGGAAAAGGGAGAGAGTAAAGCAGGAAGACCAGTATGGAGACTTTTTCAATTATCTAGACAAGATGGAATCATAGGTAAGTTAATTGTAGAGGAAGTAGAACAGATATGAAAGATACTGTAGGGATTGATTTGATAGAATTTGACAACTGCTTAGATGTGAGGGGTGAATGATATCGAAGAGTTAAAAGATAATTCCAAAGTGATAAGACTGTATGAGTCGCATCATCAAAAATAGAGACGTTAGAGGAGAGATACATTTTGAGAGGAATATGTGGCGCTCAGGTAAAATATATCAATTTGGAGGGCAGTGATTCAGTGAAGTGGAGTTATCCAGTAGGCAGCTGGAAAAATGGGAGTATATCTTCAGAGAAAGATTGGTTGGAGTATGGTATAGTGGAAAGAGAGCCAGGATTGGGGTTAGAGGATCTAGGTTCAAATCCTGACCTTTCCATGGGCAAATCACTTAACTTCCCTGGAGGAAAGTAATTTACTTTCCTCATCTGTGAAATGGGGGGCAGGGTTGGACTAGATTACCTTTAAGATCCTTTCCATCTCTAAATCTATCCTGTAATGTAGATTTTGGAGAGATCTTTAAAGCGAGGATTATTGAAATCATTGGAGTGTATAAGATCACAATGATGGATTACAAAGAGGGAAGAAAATAGAGCCAGAGACAGAAATTTGGGAAGCCCTCAGATTTAAAGTATGGAAAGAGCTAGCTAAAGATATTTATTGGAGAAGGAGCAGTTGGCGAGGTAGGGGAAGAATTATGAAGGTGCAATGTTATAGAATCCAATGTTGTAGAATCCAAAGGAGTATCAAGGAGGGAGCATCTAACAGTGTCAAATACAATCAGAGGATGAGATCTGAAAATAAGACTTGTAGACAAAGTTGTTGGAGAGAACATTTTAAAAATAACAGACTAAGTCAATTTGTACTTTGAAACTCAGTGATTTTAATGCAAAAGTTAACACAGTGTCCATATTTTTGGAAAATATGGTTGAGGACCATGAAATGAAAATGTTCAAAGGTTATTAATAATCCTCAAACCTGAATATTGTAAAAACTTCTTTGAGAAGAAAGTTGGAGTGTATATGCACCAAATAGAGCAATAAGCTAGAAACTAATGGTCTTAAGAGGCAGGAAGTAATTGTAATTAGTATTAGTCATTTCAAAATCAGCCATCTTTGTGGTTAGTTCATCAGCAAGTTAGCTCAGAAACCAGGGGAAAAAAACATTAAAAGAGAGGATAATGGTGTGAAGTGGGCATTGTATTAGGGAAGCTACGTGGTGCTTGGGTGGAATCAGGAAGACTCCTCTTCCTGAGTTCAAATCCAGCCTCAGACACTTACTAGCTTTGTGACTCTGGGCAAGTCACTTAACCCCATTTGCCTCAGTTTCTCATCTGTAAAATGAGCTGCAGAAGGAAATGGCAAACCACTCTAGTATCTTTGCCAAGAAAAATCCAAGTAGGGTAATGAAGAGTTGGAACTACTGAGCAACAACAAGAAATATTAGATTAGTAGCTTAAACCTCAATTAATGAGTCAATAAGCATTTATGATATGTTTACTTATATGCTAGGCACTGTGATAAGAACTGAGGATACAAAGGAAAGCAAAAACATGGTCCCTGACTTCAAGGGACTTACATTCTAATGGGGGAGAAAACATTCATATAACTATGTATATATGAGATATATACGGGGTAAATGAAAGGTAATCTCAGAGGAAAGGCATTAACAGTGGAATGAGGGTGAGAGTGAGAGATCAGGAAAAGCCTCTTGCAGGAGATGAGATTTAAGCAAAGTCTTGAAGGAAGACAGGGAAGTTGACACCTTAAAAAAATTTTTTAAAGCAAGTTGTCAATTAAAAAAGAGGAAATAAATGAACATGAGGACTATGACTATTACCATACTCTAAAGGAGGGTTAAAAATTCAAAAACAGTTGTCCCAACAAGGAAATAAACTGAAAGGGCCTTGAAACTTCTCTAGCCGGAAAGCTGTTATTCAAAGAAGAGTCACAGCAGCCAAGGATAAACCCTTTAAGCATAACAGCTCATTTGTAGAACACCTTGGAAGAGAATGATGGAAGATTAGGAGCTGCTGAGGAGAAAATGAACCTGCAGAGAGTTTGGTGTGAGATCAAAATAGGCATGTTATCTGAAGAATGTTTGTAGAAGAAATCAGGAGGATAACAGATACAAAATGACTTAGATCTGCTGGAGTTTTAAAAATAGATTTTTATTGATATCTTTTATTTGTATATTGCTTAATTCCCTCTCTACCATCTTTCCCTCTTTCCCCTGCCAGAAGGCCATTCCATATACCAAAGGTTTTTTTAAAAGATAAAAAGACAGGAAAAAAGGGGGAGGGAGATGATCAGCAAACACACTCAAAACATTGGAAAAATTTTAATGATATATGCGATGTCTCAGATTTGTGGACATAGTTCTTCCCCACCCCCAACCTCAACAGTGGCTCAGGGACATGAGAAGGTATGTTCTCATATGTCTTCTTTTGTCTGCCAGCATTTCCATAGTGATCTGTTCTTACCAGCAACGATAGCAGAACTGCCATATTTTGGACTCCACCTCTATACCTAATGTATTACATGAAAAAGTAGTAATAGCTTTTAAAAAATTGAAACTGATAAGATGGCTTTGTCCTGACCAAGCACATAAAAGAGAAATACATACTGGAAGTGACACAATTGCAGACACACTCAAGGATCATTTCTCAAGGTAGCTCAAAGATTCTAAAGGATGGAAAAGATCACAAATGGGTTTTGACTGAACCAAAGGGCAAATGAAAAGATAACAATAGCTCCTGTCCTGTGCACATATTTTCTCTTTTCTATAAACTTTTGAGAGTTTATGAGAATGGCCTATCTACCCATTGAAGGCATTCTCCAAGAAAACAAGAGAAAGCAATAGACAAGCTTTGATAAGTGATATTCTATAGATGATTATGTCCTAACAGTCAATCACACTCCCTCTCCACCAAAGCCAGAGGGAAATAGAGGACAAAAGATCCTATTGCATTTCTTTTTTTGTTATTTTATTAATTAGAAAAATTTAGCTCATTAGAAAGATATGAAGGTCTAGAAAGGCTCTTTTTTAGATAAGGCACTTCTCAAGAGTATAATAAAATTATATGAAATTTTGTGACTGATATGTCTATGAAGATAACTTTGTTCCACACCTCCTGAGTGGCAGGGGAGGATAATTTGCTAATTTGTCGGATGGCGATGCATACTTGTTAAACAGGGGGTTATACATTCATGGAAGGCATATACCATTACCATGGAAGATACTCCTCATAGAAGGGTTCTCTATTGATAGCAAGATCCTCCAAATCCCCGATGTAAAAAGAAAATAGATGCGTTGAGCCCAGAGTCACTTACAACACTTCATCAGAAATATCCAGGGCCACAGCTCAAACCTAAATCCTCTGATTCCGAATTTATAGTTCTTTCTATTGTTCTATGTGTGCTACATCAATCCACTAAAAGTACTTATTACATGCCAGGCACTATGTTAGGACATAGTCATCTATAGAATATTGCTTATTAAAGCTTGTCTGTTGCTTCCTCTTGTTTTCTTGGAGAATGCCTTCAATGGATAGATAGACCATGGATACAAATACAATGAATGAAACAATACCTAGTTGCAAGAAGCTTGCATTCTAAAGGGGAAGGCAAGTACATACATAAATATATACAAAATAAATACTATTTCTGGGATGAAGACCAGGTCAGCTGAAGAAATTAGAGATGTTTAGTTTGGAGAAAAGGAGACAGGGAGATAGGATAGCTTTTTCCCCCCAAAATTTTTGAATGGCTGTTATATGAAAGAAGGCCTAACCTGTTCTGGTTTTAGGGTGCAAAACTAGAACCAATGGGTCAAATTTAAGGTAGATTTTTAGCTTGACAAAAAGAAAAAAATATTCTGACAATTAGAGAAATGGCTACTTAGATGTGTACCAGGGTTGCTTTCTCTGAAGATTGTCATGCAGAAGTTGGCCTCTTGTCAGTGATGTGGCAAGGAAGAATAAAAAACATTTTAATTTTAAAAAAAAAGAATTAAAAAGTGATTTGCCTAAGCTCACACATCATTCAGGTCCCTTCCAGCTCTGGGATTCTGTGACGTACAAAGTTGAATAGAATTTTGCAGAGGTGAATTTGAAGTTATGTTCTCTACCTTTAAATACTCATCGTTTCTAATATCTCATACTTCCCATTACCTAAAACAGAAGGTTCTTGTGAGGATGAAATGAAATAGTGTATATTACAGAGTTTTGTAACCATAAAATATTATAAATATGAATTACTATTATTGTTATGCTCTTTGTTCTACTTGAATTGCTCTCCCTTTCTCTAACAGGTTTCTTTTCCTCCTTTGAAACCCTTTTCAATAATGTAGTTAGCTAAAAAGAATATTAAAAATTCCTTTTATTCCAGCAAAACTTACTCTGAGTAATTTTGCCCTACAGTGCTCATGCCTTCCCTTCACCTTCTCATCTGTGCTCATGTATCATATTGATTTTTCACTCACTAGTATGCTGCTTGGTCTAAGTTGTCTTTTTCTCATAGATCTCTTTTGTAACCTTGATTAGATTATAAGCATTGTGATGATGGAGACAGGACCTTGTCACTGATCCTTCTTGTATACCCCTTTGGGGGCCTAGAATACCATTCGGCTAGGAAAGAACAGTTTACCAGCCTTCTGGTGCTCCTGGAAAGTGATACAGGGGACAGAAAACGCAGGAGAAAATAAGGAGTGTCAGGGTAAAAAAAAAGATGATGGAAAGGAAAAGATGATGGAAAGAAGAGACAAGGAGAAAATAAAGAGATAAATGGAAATTTCTTCCTGATCCAGAATGCTCTGATTCTGTGATTGTTTGAATGTGGTGGGGAGTGGTAAAAGATGACCTTCAACTGCCCTCTGCATTACTTTAATGTGACTGTCTTGGTATTGTGCCATGAAGGTTGATAGAGCTATACCTAAAGCTGGGTGAGTTGGGCATTGACCGAGAACACCAGAATTTAGAGGGCACTGACAGCCCTTATATTCTTTTGGCAGGAAGAAACAACGGAACTTAACACCTAGCCAGCAAGAATAATTATTCAAAAGAGGACGGTATCAGATCCTCATATGCAACTTTGAACTTGAGATATCCTAAAACCTCTGTCACCCTCCCATGGGGCTATGCCCCAGGTCTTTCTCTCCACAGGGCATTGTAACCCAAGCGCTGAAGCCAATCTTCAATCCCCCCATCTTCGCAATTGAATTTGTCTTAAAAGCTGATTTCAGGGTGCCTTAATGCTGCTTGCCCCAGGTGCCAGAAATTCTAGTTAAGATTCTGGGAGCGAGCTCTCGTCTACTTGTGGACCCTTTTTAAAAGCCTGGACTTTTCTAGCATTTAATAAAAATGCCAGGATGCATTGGCTTATCCTTAGATATTGGACATATAGGTTTTACTTTGAAATTGGTTCTTGATTATCAGGAACCAATTGACTATCATTAGTGATAGGCAGTCAGGAAACCTAATTCTCTCACACTCATCTCAATTGAGGGAGAATTTTGTTTGCTAACCAAGAAGGCTAGAAAATGTTAGACCCCCACTCCTTCATTTTACAGATGAAAAACTGAAGATTCAGCAAGTGAAATGATTTGCCCAAGGTCACACAACTCATTGGCGCAAAACCAAACCCAAGACCCAGGTCTCCTGACTCCTCGTCTACAGTTCTTTGCACCAAACAACCAAAGGCTCTGTATATGGCTCCAGTTAATCCATAGCATCCATTTATGGCAGGAAGTGACTTTAGAGGCCACTCCCTTCCTTTGGTAGATGAGAGTGCTAAAGCACAGAGAAGATAATTTATTTGTCCAGGATCACCCAACTAGTCTTTGGCTGAAGTGGGATGTAAGGGCAAGCAAAGTGGGACTTCCTACTGTTTTTTTCTTTGGAGTGCTTCTTAGCACTATGGGAACCAAATGCCTTCGATTGAGTGTTGCCTTTGTTTGTAGGAAGGCTCATACCTTTTTGCTAAGTAGGACATGAGAGGTGTGGAGCCCTGGAGAGGTGTGAAGCCCTCAGGCCCAGAAGAAGGGTATATATACTCTGTCGTTAGCATTTTGTTTGGGGCTCACTCATTGGAAGGGTGTTGGTGTGGATACTCTGGGTAACCCCCTGGCTTTGAAAACCCAGATGTTGGTGCTTCTCTGTCTGGTAACTATGTATATATAGGTTTGATCAGACAGCTAGAAGCCTGACTGTTGATTTATATTATTTGCTCTGTTTATGTTTTCCCAATTTGTAATTTTGGTTTGTATTTGCTCTGAAGTTCAGGGTGCTGACTTTTTCCCCTGAACTAAGTGAATGATATACGTATGTTTAATTAAAGTGAGATTGTTAACCCCTTAAAGTTGCTTTCCTTAGAAAAGCAGACCAAAGAACCTGTGCTAGCAGCCCTCCTGTGTGCTGGTGTTATTGGCCTTATACTTCCACAGCAGCTGCAAACAGCATTGTTATTACATGGGCTTTGAACCTAAGTTTCTCTGAATCCAAGTCAAGTCCCATGCTCCCTCTCCCAGCAAAGCTGCATTGGTTAGCAATCCACATATCCTGATGCATGTTAAAGTTAGATTAGTTTTGGAGTGGTTTGAAATTTTCCCTGTATACCTGTCATTCATCCTTGTTAAGTTGTTTTTCAATTGTATTTGACTCTTTGTGATCTCATTTGGAGTTTTCTTGGCAGAGACACTAGAGTAGTTTTGCCATTTCCTTCTCCAGCTCATTTTATAGATGAGGAAACTGAGGCAAAGAGGGGTAAGTGACTTGAAAATTCAGTCATTTTACAGTCACATCCAACTCTTCATGACTGCATTTGGGGTTTTCTTGGCAAAACTACTTGAGTGATTTGCCCTTCCTACTCATTTTACAGACAAGGAAACTGATGGTTAAGTGACTTGCCTAGGGTCACACAGCTAGTGAGTGTCTGAGGCCAGATTTAAACTCCTGAGGATGAGTCTTCCTGATTCCAAGCTGAGTGCTCTATCCACTGCATCACCTAGATTAATGTGGTTCAAAAGATTTCTGGACTGATGATCAGGAGATATAGGTTTTGGTCCTAGTTTATCAATGCATACTTGTGTCGCTTTGGGCCTCAGTTTCTTTATCTGAAAAAAAAATGAGAAAGTTGTGTTTTAGATGATTTTTCAGGTTCTTTCTTGCTCCAGTAGTTTAGAATTTTAAATTGCGCCCTAGCTGGGGTCTGCCATAACACTCATTTCATCATTTCCTTCTTTCCTCTTTTATTCATTCATGAGGCCAGATACCATCCCTCAGATAAACCTAGAGTGTTTAGAACAACACTATGCAGTCAGTAAGCCCTTAACAAATGTTTGTTGAATTGGACCAAATTAAAGAATAGGATGGTAAGATTTTAGATGTGAAAAGGACTTTAGAAATCATCAAGTCCAGTTTACTCATTTTACAGAAGAAGAAACTGGGTTGTAAAGAAGCTAACTCTCTTGTCTAAGGTCATACAAGTCAAAATAGCAGAGCTAGGTTATTAGCCCAGTCTTGTTTTTGTTTTGTTTCTACTCCAAATCCAATATTCTTCATTCTTTCTCTCAGATTGGTGAAATGGTGGCAGAGCCTAAAACTTCCGAACATGGACTCTCCTCCCTCTACCCTACAGTGCTTCCTCTTTGAAGTAATCTTTCCCATAAGTAACTATCTAGGGCTTAATATGGGTTTAGTACTGTGGAGGATGGGCACATACACACACACACACACACACACACACACACAAAAGAGAAGAATATGCCATGATACTTGCCCAGTAGAACCTTATTAGGTATTAAGAAAAGTAGAAAAACAAAGGGGGAGGGGCAGCCAGAACACACAGTGGATAGAACCCCAGGCCTCAAGTCAGGAGGACCTGAATTCAAATTTGGCCTCAGACACTTACTAGCTGTGTGACCCTGTCTGTGCAAGTCACTTAACTGTGTTTGCCTCAGTTTCCTCATTTGTAAAATGAGTTGGAGAAGGAAATGGCAAACCACTCCAGGATCTTTGCCAAGAAAACCCCAAATGGGGTCACAGAGACTCAAACATGAATGAAACAACTGAAATGAAATGAGGGGAAAAAAAGAGACTCAAATGAAGGGAATTGTCAGAATATAAATTCAATCAAGAAAGATGTGATGTTAGTGACTGGCAGAAACATTTGCAGATGAAAATTCTAGACATTTATAGCAGGGTGATGGCCATCACTTGATCCTGTGATAGCAAACTCTAGTTATATCCAATGAAGAGTTTCTGAAGGTGACAAATATATTTCCTAGAAGAAGGCCTAGGGCTGAGGTTGGGGAATGAGTGCAATCCTCTTCAGTACTAAAGGCTGCACTCTCAGTGGCCCAGACGGCAAGAGGCAGGATGGTTTCAATCACTTCTGCCTGCCATCCAGGCACTGCTGACATTACTTGGCAGTCAGCCTGCCTCTAATGGAATGTGTCCTGCAGCTGGGAATTAGGTCATCTGTAATTCACTTAATAGCATTTTATGAGCTGGGCTCTGATACAGGAGAGCAATCCTGCCTTACGAGAGAGAGCTTTCCCCTGTGTGCACAATTGGGGGTGGGAAGAAAGGCGCAGGGTAAGGCTAGGTATACTATTGTGTAGAAGACAGAGTGAAAGGTTTGTGGTTCCTCTATTTATTCCCCATCCCCACTTAAACACAGACCCCTCCTTCCCCCAACAATTCTTGCTAAAGAGAAGAGTGTGAGGCATTTTTATTTTTTAGACCTTTATATGTATTGAAACACAGCTTTGTTTATCACATTCTGAGACATGTGACACACTACATACTCCTTTGTTTTCCATTTTGGTATGAAGCAATTTTCAGACCTTTCCCCTTTTTATGGATGCCTCTGTTGCTACCTTGGGGTTGCTTGGGTGTCCTTTCAAAAACCAATGAATCTATGTGCATTTATTAACTATATGTGAGGCCCCAATGGATAATCCTTTTCAGTAATATGCCCACACTCACTCAACAAATTATTATATGTCTGTTAATACAGCAATCAATGTTCTTTCTTCATCTCTGGACCTCAGTTTCCTCATATGTGAAATGATGGGTTGGACTCAGTGATTTCTAAGGTTTCTTTCCATTTTAAAATCCTGTGGTGTCAATGGAACCAGAGAACTCTCCCTGGAAGCCAAGAGAGTTGGTTCTCCCACAAATAGCTTCATGATTTTAGGTAAGCCCCTTCTCTGACCTAAGCTTCCTCATTTGTAGAAAGGTCTAGATAGTTTTTCAAGTTCCTTCTAGCTTTAACATTCTATGACATATGGATCCTATTTTATTTTCTTCTAACCCCTAGGAGCCTACATCCTTCTGGGTGAGAAACTTAATATGTGACTCATGAATTGTTCAGAGGGGTCACAAAGGAATCAAGCTTTAGGAGGAAAAAAAGCAATAACTGAGGCTGGATTTCTGCTTTTCACTTGAGCAAATTCCAGGTTTCTTCTTAATTTCTAACTTACAAAATGGCACAGAATAAAACATGCTCTGGGGTCCCATCCAGCTGAATCTAAGAAAGGAGGTACTGCTTCCTCTAGATCCTGAATCTTTGGTATAGCCTAATACTGTAAGGAGCTAGGCATTGAGACAAAAGCCACAAGAGAGACAGATTTGTTCTTTCTTTCTAAATGGCTTATTGTGAAATCAATTTTTTAACATGGGCAAGCATAATTAAACATATATTTTAAATGGTCTACATTTATTTTTAAAAATTTATTTATTTAATATATTTAGCTTTCAGCATTGATTTTCACAAGTTTGAATTACAAATTTTCTCCCTATTTCTACCCTCCCCCCCACTCCAAGATGGCATATATTATGGTTGCCCTGTTCTCCTGTTAGACCTCCCTTCTGTCACCCCACTCCCCTCCCATTCTCTTTTCCCTTCCTTTCTTGTAGGGCAAGATAAATTTCTATGACCCATTGCCTGTGTATCTTATTTTCTAGTTGCATGCAAAAACTTTTTTTTTGTTTTTGAATATCTGTTTTTAAAACTTTGAGTTCCAAATTCTCTCCCGTCTTCCCTTCCCACCCACCCTCCCTAAGAAGTCAAGCAATTCAACATAGGCCACATGTGTATCATTATGTATAACCCTTCCACAATACTCATGTTGTGAAAGACTAACTATATTTTGCTCCTTCCCAACCCATCCCCCTTTATTGAATTTTCTCCCTTGACCCTGTCCCCTTTCAAAAGGGTTTGTTTTTGATTACCTCTACCCCCATCTGCCCTCCCCTCCATCATGCCCCCCTTTTTAAAATCTTCTTCCCTCTTCTTTCCTGTGGGGTAAGATACCCAATTGAGTATGTATGGTATTCCCTCCTCAGGCCAAATCTGATGAGAGCAAGATTCACTCATTCCCCCCTCACCTGCCCTCTCCCCTCCTCCCACAGAACTGCTTCCTCTTGCCACCTTTATGTGAGATAATCCACCCCATTCTATCTCTCCCTATCGCCCTCTCTCAATATATTCCTCTCTCATCCCTTAACTTGATTTTATTTCTTTTAGATATCTTCCCTTTGTCTTCAACTCATCCTGTGCCCGCTCTCTCTCTCTCTCTCTCTCTCTCTCTCTATATATATATATATATATATATACACACACATATATATATACACACATACACATATGCATACATACACATTCACTTATATATACACACACACACACATATATATATATATATACATAAACATATATACATATATGCATATTCCCTTCAGCTACCCTAATACCGAGGTCGCATGAATCATACACATCATCTTTCCATGTAGGAATGTAAACAAAACAGTTCAACTTTAGTAAGTCCCTTTTCATGCTTCTCTTGATTCTTGTGCTTGAAAGTCAAATTTTCTATTCAGCTCTGGTCTTTTCACTGAGAAAGCTTGAAAGTCCTCTATTTTATTGAAAGTCCATATTTTGCCTTGGAGCATGATACTCAGTTTTGCTCGGTAGGTGATTCTTGATTTTAATCCTAGCTCCATTGACCTCCAGAATATCATATTCCAAGCCCTTCAATCTCTTAATGTAGAAGCTGCCAGATCTTGGGTTATTCTGATTGGGTTTCGACAATACTCAAATTGTTTCTTGCTGGCTGCTCACAGTATTTTCTCCTTGACCTGGGAGCTCTGGAATTTGGCAACAACATTCCTAGGAGATTTCTTTTTGGGATCTATTTGAGGAGGCGATCGATGGATTCTTTCAATTTCTATTTTGCCCTGCTGCTCTAGAATATCAGGGCAGTTCTCCTTGATAATTTCTTGAAAGATGATCTCTAGGCTCTTTTTTTGATCATGGCTTTCAGGTAGTCCAATAATTTTAAAATTATCTCTCCTGGATCTATTTTCCAGGTTAGTGGTGTTTCCAATGAGATATTTGACATTGTCTTCCATTTTTTCATTCCTTTGGTTCTGTTTCATAACATCTTGATTTCTCATCAAGTCACTAGCTTCCACTTGCTCCAATCTCACTTTTAAGGTAGTATTTTCTTCAGTGATCTTTTGGACCTCCTTTTCCATTTGGCTAATTCTGCCTTTCAAGGCAGTCTTCTCCTCATTGGCTTTTTGGAGCTCTTTTGCCATTTGAGTTAGTCTATTTTTTAGGGTGTTGTTTTCTTCAGTATATTTTTCAGTATTTTTTTGGGTCTCCTTTAGCAAGACATTGACTTGTTTTTCATGGTCTTCTTGCATCCTTCTCATTTCTCTCCCCAATTTTTCTTCTACTTCTCTAACTTGCTTTTCCAAATCCTTTTTGAGCTCTTCCATGGCCTGGGACCAGTTCATGTTTTTCTTGGAGGCCTTTGTTGTAGGCTCTTTGACTTTGTTAACTTATTCTGACTGTATGTTTTGGTCTTCTTTGTCACCGAAGAAAGAATCCAAGTCTGAGACTAAATCTGGGTGCGTTATTCTGCCTGGCCATATTCCCAGCTAACTAACTTGACCCTTGAGTTTTTCAGTGGGGTATGACTGCTTGTAGAGTTTAGAGAACTATGTTCCACGCCTGGGGGGATGCACCAGCTCTGCCACACCAGCACTCCTCCTTCCCCAAGAACCCCCAATCTGGACTGGACTTAGATCTTCAGCAGGCTCTTCACTCCTGCTCTGATCTGCCACTTAATTCCTCCCACCAGGTGGGCCTGGGGCCAGAAGCAACTGCAGCTGTAGTTCTGTAGCTGCCCCACCTCTGCTGCCCCGGGATGGTGGCCGAACCAAGAACTCCTTCCGCTCTTGCAGCTTTCCCCACTAACCTTCTCTGCTGTCTTTTGTGTTTGTGGGTTGAGAAGTCTGGTAACTGCCGCAGCTCACTGATTCAGGGTGCTAGGGCACACTCTGCTCAGCTTCTGGTCTGGTTGGACTGTGCTGCTCATGCTGGGCTCTGCTCTGCTCCGCTCTGCTCCCAGCTCCGTGTGGTATAGACCTCACCCAGAGATCATCCAGGCTGTCCTGGGCTGGAGACCTGCTTCCCTCTGCTGTTTTGTGGGTTCTGCAGTTCTAGAATTGATTCAGAGCCATTTTTTATAGGTTTTTGGAGGGACTCGGCAGGGATCTCATGCTAGTCCCTGCTTTCCAGCCACCATCTTGGCTCCAAATGGTTTATATTTAACAAATAACTTCTATAGATCATTACTATAAAAACTTGCCAATTACTCCCCTTTGCCTCTTTCCAATCTCTTGTTTTGTTTATTCACTCCTGTGATTTTTTCTTTTTATCTAAGTTAAGAAATGTAAACATTGTTTTTCTAGTAATGCTTTATTCATTTTTCATGATTCTTTCTATATTTCCATATTTCCTTATATCCTTTTTTGTGTTGTAATGTTTCATTCCATTGCTCTGCCATATTTTGGTTAGTAATTCTTGTCCCATTGGACCCCAGGCTGTCTCCAGGTTTTTTCTACTATAAACGGTGAAGCCACAAATATTTTTACACAGATGACTTGTTTTTTTTTTATTTAAAGGTATATTTCTTTTTTTTTTTAAAAAAGCATTTTTTTATTTTTAGTTTACAACACTCAGTTCCACAAGTTTTTGAGTTCCAAATTTTCTCTCCCTCCCTCTCCTCCCTCCTCCCCCCCAAGACAGTATGTAATCCAATATAGGTTCTACATATACCTTCACATTAAACTTTTTTACATACAGTCAAGTTGTAAAGAAGAATTATAACCAGTGGAATGAATCATGAGAAAGAAAAAATGAAACCAAAAAAGAAGAAAAAAAGAGAACAAATAGTTTCCCTCAATCTGCATTCAGACTCTGTGAGGGTATGTTTCTTATAGTAATATCACTAAGTCAAAGATTGGATTTGGGTTCTGTTGTTTAACTACATGTTTGTCCCTTCTAAGCCTCTTGTTCCACTTCTGTGAAATAAGGGGTTTGAATTCAATGACTTCTGAGATCTCTTCCCTCTCTAATTTATGATCCCATGATCCCATTACATAGGGTTTTGTTTCTTTGTTTGTTTTTGTATAACCCCTGTTGTATATTCACGAGAGACTTCAATATTTCAAAAGATATGAGATCTCATCAAAGTGAATACTCCTTCCAATGGTGCAGAAAACAACCTTTCCATGACTTTTGATCTTTTTCAACTCTATTCCCCATGCTCTTATAAGTCCTTCATAGAGGATAACATACTAGGAGCTTCCCACTATGTTTCTTGATATTATGTAGGTACTAGTGTAGCATGCAGTCAGTCAATCTATAATCTTTTACTCCTTTCATATGACTGATACAATTTCTGTTTCCAGTGATACATTTCTTTGGTGATAAGCTTTATGTTCATCATTGGTAACATTGGCCATTTATGGCCCCCATTTGTTTCTCCATTTACCATAGGTGACCCATAATTTTGATTTCTCAGAGCTGGTAATATTCCATGATTCATAGCTATATAGTAGTATTGGATGAATATTGGTGTTGAAAAAAATGGAGTTAAATTTCAGGGGAATGCTTGATCATTGAGAGAATAGAGCATTTTCCCTACTACAACCCAGGCAGCTCTCTCCATCCTATTCAAATCAGGATGCAGATCATTGTCTATAATGTCCAAAGAAGTTATGCTTTATGGTGTGTCCATGTAAATTCACATCATATTCTAGAACACATTCTTCCTACACTTGGCTTTTCCTGTGTGGATAGTTGTACTGAACTGTTTTGAATGATTATGGGTGTCATTGATGAGATTTAATGGTGCTATGTAGCTTGATGCAAGTGGCCTAATATCACCTGTAAATGGGAGCATCTGGAGGACATCACTATTTGTAGGTGAAGATGCAAGGGTCCAGACATGGTGTTTCCACTGTCAGTGATAGAGAAAATCATTTGCCATAAAATATTAACAGATCTTTTCCATTTTTGTCTGTCTGTTGCCTTCCTTTCTTTTCACCTACAGATGTTCTTGGGGTGACATGCTTTAATAGGATCTCACATCAAGCTTTTTTATAAGCTCATTTTCCTTTTGCTGCTTCTTGCTGCTCTATGAGGTGATAACCTTTCTCTTTCCTCCTGTGTGAGCTCGTGCAAATAAGTTTATATTCTAAACTTGTGTTGCCCTTGACTGTCATATCTTTCCACTTGGTGAGGAGAGATACTGCCAGTTAGCAGCTCCCAAAGATTCTAGGATAGCAGAATTTGTCAGTCACTTCATTTCTACTTCCACTAATGAATTGGTGAATCTACTGAAGCATAAAAGGAAAAAAAAAATTACCTATTGAATGCCCGTTATGTATTTAGCACTCACACGAAGCCTATGAGAGATAAAAGAAAGAATATAAGTCAGTGAATAAGAGATATGGACTTAAAACTAATGCATTAAGCAATTAAAGAGCAGTACATGTCAGCAGGTAATCAAGTGCTAATGGATGTTGAACAAATTGTAAACTCAATAGGAAGTCAGAGAAGGAAGGGATCAGTGAGAATAGCCAGGCAAGGCTTCAAAAAGAAGATAAGGTTTGAGTTGGGTCTTGAAGTAATATTTGAGTAGGTGGGGAAGAGCAGAAAGGTATTCTAGGCTAGGCAGTAATATAAGCTAAGGAATGAAGGAGGGAATTAACATGGCATGATGAAGATGGATTGGTGAAGAAACTGATCTGATTGAATTGGAAGGTAGCTCCAACAAAATTGTTATGTTGCAGTGAGCAATCCTTTTTGGGTGAGGCAATTGGGCATTTCCCTTAAGGTGGAAATATGTCCAAAAGATGGAAACTTCCCCCAGAGTGAGAAATATGAAGGTTGACTAAGGAAGTAGGTGGGAACAGAACCAGGCCCGGTCGAGGTGGGGGGTTGGTAAGCTCGAGCTGTGGCCATGCTGAATTACTGACAGGATAGTGATAGCAGGGGAAGGAGCAGTTTCCTAGTTAGGCCAGAAGTGGTTGACCATCTCAAAGAGTTCTTCAGATATGAGGGAAGAGATAGATGGTAAAGGATGTGGCTTGGGGGACCTAACCCTTGCTTGGCATAGGCGTGGAGTGGGAAGGCCCCCCTGGTCCAGTACTCTGGTCCTCTTAGTGTTGACAATGTTAGCCTTTCGGAAGCTACTTCAATCCATATATGCTGTTCTCTTTCCCAAGGGAGAGGGGACAACACAGCTTCACAGTCCCAGGAAAAATAAAAGTCTGGAAAGCCCACCCATCCCAGGCTCCCATACACCACTGGACTGAAAAGAGGTGAGTCCTTCAGGTAAGGCTAGATAAGGTAAGGTAGATAGTGCCTCAGCCATTACTCTTGGGTATCCTTGGCCTCCCTAGACCTGAGAATCATCTTTGCCTTGAAATTTTATCCTTCTCAGCTTCTTAATATTTCCCAAGGGGATCTATGGGTGTTATTTAGGTGACTGGACCCTGGGGGAGCAGGGGGAGATGGGGTAGAAATCAGAGAGCCTGAGAAGAAGAATTGCTTCCTTAGGCCTTGGAATTCTCTGTGGCCTTTAAGCCTTCTCTACCTTAGGAGAGGGGTAGTGCGAGGATATGGGTACTTAAGATGGGGTAAAGCTGGGTAGTTTGCCACCCATCTGCCTCTGCTGGTTGGTGTTCCTTCCTGGGGATGGCTCTGTCTTTTATTCTACGGAAGTTTTGCCTTGAAACTTAGCCACCATCCTCACTCACTCTCCCAAGCCACTCAAACTTTGTAGAGGATTGGATCCTGAAGTAGAAGGTGATATGGATTAGGTTGCAACTAGAAAGACCAAGGGGAAACTCCAGCCTACTCAACTGCTTGTTCTGAGTTCTGAGACCTGCAAAAGTTGGTGCCCCTCACCCCCTCCCTGAGACCAAATTTCAAAAATCTGGCTGATAAACAACGGAATAAGAACCAGGTAATCTAAGTCCTGGTTCCTGCTCTGACATGACTCTGGGTCTTTTACTAGTAATAAAGGTTGTTTTCCAGTGTGGTCTTTGGGGCCTCTTTCAGCTCTGACAGACTATGAGTCTGTGAGATTTGGACTCCATTTGACTCCATGTTAGCTAAGCCTTAATTTCAGTAAGAGTTAAAGTTACTTCCATCTCTAACATGATACACTGAGGGTTTAGGAGGGTGGGGTGAGCTTCAAGTCCTCTTTCACCGCCCTCCCAAAAAGCATTTGTGATTTTGTGGTAAACCTCCCAGTAATTAGGGTTTTTAGCTGCCAAGTATGAGCAGAACACCAGGTTATCAAGGATTAATTAAAATGGGAAGCTACCAAAGGATCTACTCCCTCTGGTATAAGAAATGAGCAGCTTCATTCCCAGCAATCTTAGGGTTTCCCCATCTCTGCCTCCTACCTCAGATCTGTGTTCACACCCCACCCCTTGCACCCTCTGTACCTCAGGGCTCTTTCATTCCATTTCCCCACAGTTTGGGGTACAATATTGGTGCTTGACCCAGGTGTAAAAATTCCTACTTAATGCTCTGCACCCTGTAGTGTGCTGCTGTGGCTATTTTTTCTATTCTGCTTAATCTCTTTCTCTTCACAACTTTATTTTATAAAGATTTCTGATTCATTCTTTTGCAGTGGGATAGAGACCAGATTTGTGATTTTATTGGTATAGGGAACTCTCTCCTAATGCAAGACTGCACCTTCCCTTAAACACAGTCTTAGAAAGTCACCTAAAGCACTGAGAGCTCAAAGGACTTATCTAGGGTCTTACAGTCAGTGTATATCAGAGGAAGGACTTGAATCCATATCTTCCTGGCTTTAAGGCTGACCATTTTTTCATTATGATACATTATCTCTCATCATTCTTTTAGAACCCCTGTATTTGGGAGGAGGTAAGGGCTTATCATATATGTTTTCTAGAAGGATAAAATAGCATGCTCTGAGAAAAGCAATACAATATCTCAAGGATCCATGATCTTGACGCAGTGGGTATTCCTTCCACCAATACAGGACATAGAACCCCTTCGTTTTAGTAAATAATTAACAAACTAGCAAATGATGACAACTAGCATTTATGATAACAGTATATATACTATGCCATCTATAATGTGTAAGATGCTAAATATAATAGCATAGCATATATAATAAATAATTACTAGCATAGTGTTTTACAGTTTGCAAAGGTTTATATCCATTATGTCACTTGACCCTTTCAAGAACCCTGGAAGGTAGGTGCTATCATTATTCCCTTTTTTTTTACAGATGAGAAGATAGACAGAAAAGTCAAATGATTTGCCCATGATCACATGGCTATTAAGTATCTGTGGCAAGATTTGAACCCACATCTTCCTGATTACAACTCCAATATTTTCTCTACTGTGCTAGCTAGTTGGTCTTTGTGAATTGCCACAGACAGTCCCCCTTTGGCCAACCTTCTCATGATGAGTTTCTCCAAGATTATCTAGACTTGTCCTTGAACAGCTTATCTTTAAGCCTTTCCAGTTAGGCTCTTCTAGATTTTGTATTTCATTTGCTTAGAACTGCAGAATCCTAGACTACTCAGGGACTTCAGAGACCACTTAGTCCAATCTATGCATGAACAATAATTTAGTCTATAACACACCTGCAAAGGGGTCACTCAGCCTCTGTTGGAAGACCCTTAACATTGGGGAAATCCATTCTATGGGTGGATCCTATTCTACTTTGGGACATCTCTACCTGTTAGAATTTTTTTCCTCCCCCTCCTCTCTTCCTATAACTTCCACCTGTCCCTTCTAACTCTACCTTCTGGGGCCAAGCAGAAGAAATCAGGTTCTTCTTTTCTGTGATAGCTGTCCTACTACTCTTTAGTCTCTACTTCAGGATAAACATCCCCAGTTCCTCCAACTGTCATTTCTATCATGTTACACAAGTCCTTCACTATCTTGGTTGTGCTCTTCTGAATGATCTCTTCCATATTACTGTTATTCCTAAAATGTGGTGCCCTGAATTGAACACAGTACTGCAGTTCCATGGTCCAATCTGTGAAAAATGTAACAGGATTCTCTCTTCTAAGCTCAGCTCCTTAACTAATCCTCTATTTGCCTGTCTCTTCACTAATAAAATAGGGATAATAATAGCACCTACTTCCTGGAGTTGTTGTGAGAATCAAATGAGATAATATTTGAAAACTGCACAGAGCAGAGACTTAAGGCTTGTTTTCACCCTTCCTTTCTTCCTCCCAGGTTTTGAACACTAGGCATCTCAATGAAACCTGAGATCACAATTTTTTGAGCTGTCATACATCACTTAACTTACACTGAATTTGACTAAACTCCAAGATTTCCTCCAGGTAAACTCCTATCTAGCCATGCCTCTCCCATCCTATACTTGTGAAACTACTTTTTTTTAACCCAAATCTAAAACTTTACATTTGTCTTCAATATGTCTAACATTCAGCCCAGTCTTCTAATCTGTCAGTGCCCTTTTGGTTCTTGAATATATATAATAGCATGCTTTTCATCTCTTCTAGCTGTTTCATCTGCAAATTCAATTATCATGTTACTTTTACTTTTATTCAAGTCATTGATAAAAATATTGGAGAGCACAGGGTCAAGGACAGATTCTTGAGACACACTCCATTTAAGATCTTCCAAGTTGATATTGAACCATTAGTGACCACTCTTTTGCAACCAGAAGTCTAAAACGTGTCCACAGATGTTATCTTCTTAGCTAGCCATTCACTTCTTAAATCTGTCTTTCTTTACTGAAGTTTATAGCTTCCATTAAGAATAGTGATAACAAAATCATCTATTTTTCTAAGGCTTAAGTTTCTTGGCCATTGTTCATAATCTTTCACAATGCTTTTCAAATTCTTCAAGGTCATATCATTTGTGTCTACTGGAATCATTAAGAATTAGCAGTGGTCAGGTTTGACAAGTCTCGAGAGGTGTGGTACATCAGGCGGGGGTCCTCCATCATGTCCTATTATAGATATGTGCTCTGAAATGACAGCAGACCTAGCTATAGATTTTGAGACTCCTGATCCATCTTCATGCTAAAATGAAGCATTAGAGGAAGACTTCAGGGAATTAAGAACAGACCACTCTTAGAAAATCCAGACATTTCCTTTTATTGTGAGGTATGTGGGGATAGAACCTCAGTGGAGGCCATTGTTAGCTTCTCTCTTACCCTAGCTTCATCCCTAGTAGCACCATGGAGAATGTTGCCAATTCCAAAAAGTTAATCATTTCCACATTTTATGGGTTTTTATTAACTTAGCCAAGCCCAAAACTAAGAATTATCTCTCCCCCACTCCATCTACCTAGAATTCACCTTGTGTGTTAGGGAAATGGAGTTCCTTCTTAAATATGTCAAAACAAGAAGTCATTGTGCCAACTTCATGTAAAGGGCCTAATGGGGGGCATGGAACTAGTTTCAAAGTTTTCTCATTTAAAATGTAGAGTTCTGTATCATAAATAAACTAGGCGTATCAAGGTGGATAAGAAAAATTGTCTAGTTGGTGTAGGATTCACAATTTTTGTGCCTTCTCTCTTCTTGGTCTAAGGTCTAGTCCTCAGAAATTTTGGGTCAAAACTCCAATCTATCTGTTTGCCCATAGGTTGAACAGGATTTAGTAAATTGGTCTATGCTGATGGATTATTGGGTTCAAAGAGGAAAAGGGTCTTGAGAGATCATTTAGTCCAAACTCCTTCTTTTACAGATGAAGATACTGAGGCCCAGAGATGTGAAGTGGATTCTCTGAAGTTCAACAGGTAGTAGCTCAACCAGATTTTGAATCCAAGTGCTTTAACTACAAATCTGGTGCACTTTCTACTTCATTATTATGTCCTCCAAAGCTACCAGTTGAACTCCCAAAAGACTGATTAATAAGTCAGAAAACCAGCTTCATAGAATTTAGAAGTGAAAGGAAACTTAAAGGTTTTATAGTCAAAAAAAGGGAAACCTGTTATTAATTTAGATTGAGAAATATAACTGTAAAGGGACAGTTGTACCTGCATGTGGATGTAGGTACCATCTCTTTCTAGTAGAGAAAACAAATTAAAATCAGAAGGTTGTCACATGAATACAGATTCAGAACAAAGAGAGTTGGAAAGTCTTAAGGGACAATGTCATTGAACTATGGTTGCCTGGTGACTCTCCCTTCCTTACTGTACAGATAAACCTACCTAGCAGCCTGGATTGCTCATGTTAGTCCATCAAAGTATTCTTTCCACTGAACAGCAATGGAGACAGAAGACATTTGTGCTCTCTTCTTGCACCCTTTCCAGACTTCATACAGATGACCCCCTCTGTATTCTAATATCTATATTCCCATTATATCATTACTTTTATTCACTACAATATACCTTCATATAAATTTACATCTGCTAAGATTAGAAATTAGTCTACATTGACCATAATTTAAGTTGGCTTTTTCTTGGTGACTTTAGGGAAGTATCATGATCTTAAAACTTTATTAATCATACTACAGAAGTGACTCCTGAGAAAGTCTCCTGTATGTATCAAATACTTTCTATTTTGGGAGGGTCCTTACTAACTTCAATCAAAGCAAATGGTCATTCCCATATAAGCATACCTCAGAGAGACTTTACGTTTGGTTCCAGACTACCACAATAAAGTGAATAGTGCAATAAAGTGAGTCACATGACTTTTTTGGTTTCCTAGTGCATATGAAAGTCATGTTTATACTATATTGTAGTCTGTTAAATGTGCGATAGTATTATGTCTAAAAACAATGCACACAATTAAAATACTTCATTGCTAAACAAAAAATGCTAACCATTATCTCAGCCTTCAGTGTGTTATAATCTTTTTGGTGATAGAGGATCTTGTCTCAATGTTGATGACTGTTGACTGGCCCGAGTGGTGGTTGCTGAAGGTTGGAGTGGTAATTTCTTAAAATAAGACAATAATGAATTTTGCCACATTAATTGGCTCTCCCTTTCATTTGAACATGTAAGGGCCATTGTAGGGTTATTAATTGAACTAATGTCAGTATTGTTGTGTCTCAGGGAATAGTGAGGTCTGGGAAGAGAGAGAGACAGGGAACAGCTAGTCCATGGAGTAGTTAGAACACATGCAACATTTTCCCGTTAAATTGGCCATCTTATATGGGAGCAGTTCATGGTGTGCCATAACAATTACAATAGAAACACAAAAGATCACTGATCACAGATTGCTATAACAAATATAATAATAATGAAAAAGTTTGAAATATTGTGAGAATTACCAAAATGTGACACAGAGACAGGATGCGAGCACATGCTATTGTAAAAATTACACCAACAGACTTGCTTGATGCAGGGTTGCCACAAACCTTCAATTTGTTAAAAAAAAACCACATCTGTGAAGCACAATAAAGCAAAGCACAATAAAATGAGGTATACCTGTTCCAGAGTTTTCTGTCCCTCCCCCCCTTTTTACCTTTTCTTCAATTGTCTCTTAGAATCACAAACTTGTTATGGATAAGAGACACTTGAATACCACTTGGCCTAATATACACATTTTATAGATGAAGAAACTGAAGAGATTAGATGATTTAATCCAGGTTCCCAACTACCAGGATATTGTCCTTTCCCTCCTGCCTCCCTTTATCCCTCCCTCCCTTCCTCCTTCCTTCTTTCCTTCCTTATTTCCTTCCTTCCTTCCTTCCTTCCTTCCTTCCTTCCTTCCTTCCTTCCTTCCTTCCTTCCTTCCTTCTTTCCTTCCTTCCCTCCTTCCTTCTTTCCTTTCTCCCTCTCTCCCTCCCTCCTCCCTCCCTTCCTTATTTCCTTTTCTTTATAAGAATAACAAATTTTATTGATACCTTTTCCTCTATTTTCTGCATCTATTCCCTCCCCCCAACCCCTTCCCATTCCTGTGGATACCATCTCTTAAAATATAGAAAAACTGTTACATAAAACCAACCATCACAGTGGACATACCTAAAAATCTATGGCACTCTGAATCCATAGGTCTCCTAGCTCTCTTTTGATAATAGAGAGGTACATTTTCTCTTCTCTTACCTCAGAACAAGATTGGTCATTAAAATTACTCAGCCTTCAGTTTAATTTTCTTTTCATTTGCAGTTTTTGTAGTCACTGTATATATCATTTTTTCCAGTTCTGCTTAAATCACTGCAACAGTTCATACAAGGATTCCCATGTTTCTCTGCATTCCTGATATTTATTATTTCTTCAAGTACAATAATACTGCATTTCCTCCCTTTGCCACAGGTCCTTAGCCATTGTCCAATGGATCTGCATTCACCCCTCTTCACGCCCCCGCAACCATTTTTTTTTAGCTACCACAGAAAATTCTGTAATGCTTATCTGACATACTTAGGCTCTTTCTCTATAGTGATTGTTTCATTATAGTCTATGCCTAAACTTGGGGATATAGTTTACTCTGGGTCAGAATTTTCTTTGCTTACTAATTATACTTTATTAGTAATAAGACATTGAAAAGTAAGAGAGATATTTTGCAATATTCCCTCAACATAAGAAAATTACAGACGGAAATTATTTTTGTGTTCATTTGTTTATTTTTTTGCATGTAGAGGGCATCATTTTAAAGATCCCAATATACCTTAAGCCAAGATCCTGAAGATGTCCAGTGATACAGGTGAATGAGAAAAATGAATGCATACAGGCCCTGACCTAAGCAAACTTATGAACCAGAAATATACCTTCATCACTCAGATACTTCCCCTACTGGTTCTTCTTCTTTCCTGCTTTGTACCACTTTCTCCTTCTACAAATTTGTATCTTTGTGTTGTATGCATTCTTATCCCCTGATGTATATTACTTCGGTTTGTGTTCCCTTGATGGTGCTTGGTATCATCAATGAACCCCCTTCTCCTCTGCTTGCTGATCTCAGATAGTTGTCTGGGAGTAAAGGAATGAGTCAAAATCATTTATATTATGGTCCTATAAGACTAAGAATATCTAAATGTGTTGCCTCTCACCTCAAGGGAATATTCCTTGTAAAAAGAATGATTAACTTTGTGACAGATAGAAAGAAGGGGAATATTTGTGAGCAAAAGAATACCTAGGCTGCTCTACAAATGAGTAAGGTGTGTCCTGAGCATGTAGCATAGAATAAGGTGGAAAAGTATGGGACTGGGTGTCATAACTGGGTTCTGGGAATAGCTCCATCAGTAAATTGCTATATGATCTTGTGCAAGTAATTGAAGCTCTCTAGCCTTAATTTTCTTGTCTATAAAATAAGATACCATTTGAAGTCCATGACATCTCTTGCATACTTCCCTTTTTCTCCACTCACACACCACCAATCTAGTTATAGTTCTCATCATCTCTTGCCTGGGTTATTGCAATGGCTTCTTAACTGGTTTCCATATCTCAAGCCTCTCCTCTCTCCAATTCATCTTCCACCCAGCTTCCAAAGTGATAATCCTAAAGTATGTGTCATTTCACTCTTCTACTCAATAAACATCAGTGGTTCCCTATTATCTATAGTATCAAATTTATAGTCTTTTAAGCAGTTAGGTGGCATAGCGCTAGATCTGGAGTCATAAAGATCTGAGTTAAATTTTGCCCTCAGACACTTATTAGCTGTGTGACCCTGGGTAAGTCACTTAACCTCTGTCAGCCTCAGTTTCCTCAATTGTAAAATGGGGATAATATTAGCACCTACTTCCCAAGTATGAGGATCAAATATTTACAAAGTGCTTTGCACAGTGCTTGGGATGGAACAGGTGTTTAATCAAGGTTTGTTTTCTTTCTTCCTTCCTATTTAGATTCTGGGCATAGGTGGCACAGTATATAGAACACGAGGCCTGGAGTCAGGAAGACCTGAGTTCAAATCCAGCTTCAGATACTTACTAGCTGTGTGACCCTGGGCAAGTCACTTAACCCTGTTTGCCTCAGTTCCTCATTTGTAAAATGAGTTGGAGAAGAAAATGGCAAACTGCTCCAGTATCTTTGCCAAGAAAACCCCAAATGGGGTCATGAAGAGTTGGACATGACTGCAATGACTGAACAACAGTAACAATTCAGTATCCAAAGTCCTTCACGACCTTCATTTCCAGCCTTGTTACATATTCCTCCTATTTATGCGCTATATAATATAGCCAAACTACTCTCCTTCTGTTTCTATGTACAAGTTTTTCCTGTATACCTGTAATGTCTCCCTTTCTAAGCTCTAGCTCTTCTGATTTCTAATTTCCACTGAAGTGCATCTCAAATACCACTTTCTGTATGAAAACTTTTAAGATCCCCACATTACTAGTGCTTTCCCCCAAAATTATCTTATATTTACTTTGTATATACTTACATATGTACATGTAGGATCCCCTAAAGGATATAAGCTTCTTGAGGGCAGGGATTGTTTCTTTTTTGTCTTTGTATCACTAGCACCTAAAATAGTTCCTGGCACATAGTTTATCCTAAATAAATGCTTGTTGGTATTTGATTGATTGTTATGATACCAATGAATATTTTTGTTAATTTGTTGTTCATCCTTCATTTTCAAAGAGGATCAATGACATCACAGGTGATGTCGTGATTCTTGGGTGCACCAGATTTAAGTTTGGCAGAATTGCACAGTCATCAGCTTCATTCTTTTTTCTAGAGTCATTGATATCCAGTGGCAAGACAAAAATAGGGACAACTGACAATGGCCCAGGATTCAGTGGATGACTTTGGCATCTTCAATATCTGACCAAGCTCCAAGCCCACCACAGTACCTGCTTCAGTTGCCTTCATGGCCATTGGAATAAATTGTTCTTATCTGCCCATTCCACCCAAGGAAGTCTTCACATGCTTGGGGTAGACACCCCTTAAGTAACTTAGAGGTTTGAGGCTTGATGGTTACCCTCAACCTGGCTTAGTCCATCTGCTGAGATGGTTTTGCCAGGGTGTGGCCACTGTACATTCTACAGCTTCTTGGAGCCACAGGTAAGAGCTGGGTGACACTGTAATGGCAAGCAGGGTGGGAATTTTGCTGTTTTTTTCTTTTGGAGTGCTTCTCAGGACTAAGGCAATCAAGTGCCTTTGAGTCTTGCCTTTGTTTTAATCAAAAGTCTTTGATTGAATCAAGAGTCTTCGTTGACCTTCTTAAGTCACAAAAAAGTCTAAGTCGCATGAGTTTGAGTCACATGGTTGTGATGCCCTCTGACCCTGAAGAAGCATATATATACTCGGAGGTTAGCATTTTGCTTTGGGGCTCACTCAGTGGAAGAGCGTTCCTGTGATTTCACCAGATGAGACTGTGAGTAGCCGTTAAGGAGCCCCCCAGCTTTGAGAACCCAGATGTTGGTGCTTCTCTCTCTGGTAATTATGTATGTATATATTACAGTGGACAGACAGCTAGAAGCTCTGTCTGCTGATTTGTGTTATTTGCTCTATTTATATAATTTCTGCTTGTAATGTCTGTTTGTGTTTTCTCTGAAGTTCAGGGTTCTGGCTTTTCCCTGAACTAAGTGAGTGCTATATGTATATTTGATTAAAGTGAGATTATAAACCCCTTAAAGTTGCTTTCCTTAGAAAAGCAGATCAAAGAACCTATGCTAGCAGTCCTCCTGTGTGCTGGTGTTATTGGCCTTACACAGCCACAGTAGCTGCAATCAGCATTGTTGTTACAGACACCAAAGATGGATGAGTAGCCCTGAAAAGGGCTTGATAAGCCCTCACACTAGAGGTGTTTGTCCTCCCTGAATATTCCATACACCCCTCCTGACCCTGGCGCAAGACACTTAACTTTCCCCTGTCTCAGTTTTCTAATCTGTAAGTAGAATGGAGATAATAATAGCACTGGGGTTGTTGTAAGGAAAATGGAATAGTATATGTAGAGAACTTTGCAAACCTTAAAATGCTATACATTTAATTTTTTAAAAATTTATGAAATAAAACAAGTATTTCCATAACATAGTATAATAAACAAGATGATTGCACATGCAACTGCAGATCTACAATTTGCTATTCCTTTAAAATATACAATAAAATTATCATGCGAATTTCTTTTTTATTTTTCTTCTTCCTCCCTGCCCCAGAGATGGCTACCATTAGGGACAAATATATAAATGTGAGCTATTATTAAGGCTGCTACTTGAAAATTCCTAGTTCTTTATAAAATAGAAATCTGGATTGGGGGAGGAGAGGCAGAAACAGAGAGACAGAAATAGAGACAGAGACATACACACAAGGAATGGACAAATATCCCCACTTATATATTCACTCCCCTACCCTATTCTCTCTGTTTCTGTCTGTCTTTGTCTGTCTCTCCCATACATATGCCTTAGGATAGTTCTGATAGAATCAAAAATCCTTTTCTTTCTTTAGTTTCAGCAATGTGGCTCTTGGTCTACATTCAACAGATTTTAGTCTGTTAGGGAATTTGTATCATTTCTTTAATAGCCATGGAATTCTTAGCCCTTTTGATGACTCTTCATCTCCTGTATCCTGTAATTTATACTCATTCTTTCTCCTTTCTTACCTCAGTTGGCAGTGAACAAGGATTTCTAGATCCTTGGATGATACCAGCAGTCCTAAATTCTTGTATGTGTCATCAGGTATTTTTTAAATCACTGGCAGACCAAACTTATGGAATCTTACAGGAACAACTAATGAAAGGGAAGGGAAGATGGTGGCAGCATGGGGGAGGGATAGTGTCCAAGACTGACAGTGTTGCCTTCCAGAAGTCTTTTTTGGCCTCTAGCCGATGTTACCATCCTGCTCATTGCACTCAGCACTCCCTGACCCTGGTTCTGCAGGGAGCCTATGAAAAAGGAAAGGAATTGAGTACTTAATTGAGGAAAGGTTAAGGAGTGGGAGCAGCCATTTCTCCAGCTATTTGCCATATCCTCCTCCCTTCCTCTTTGTCTGTCTACATCTTTCACTGCTCCCTGAGGCTACAGTGACAAGATCCACTGGCCGCCTGAATGATGTATGGTTTGTGGTCTATGTACTACAGTCATGGAGCTAAAGAGGCTATGCACCTTTTGCCAGAGATCAGATTCATTCCTCAATCAACAAGTATTTGTTGTGGCCCTCCTGTGTCTTGGAACTGTCCAAGGTGCTGTGACAGCTGCAAGAGAGGCAGTCCTTTCCCTTATGCAATTTATAATCTAGATATGGAGACAAGATTAACCCATGTAGACTGGACTGCCTCAGGAAGTGATGGGCTCTTCATTGCTGGAAAGCTTAAGCGGAGACTACATGACAAGCACCAATTCGAATATTCTTGTGCCAGGCACTGTGCTAGGCAATGGGGATAAAAGCATCTACATGATACATACAAAAATTACTCTGTGTGTGCGTGTGTATGCATGCATGCGTGTGTGTGTGTGCATGTGTGTGTGCGTGTGTGTGTGTGTGTGTGTGTGTGTGTGTATGTTGGGGTGGACAGGAGAAAGTTTAGTGGCTGGGGATGTCTTCTGTCATGAATTCAAGTGCAATTTCTTCTACAATTCAAATTTAGTCTCTAAAAGATTTCCCACCCCAGGCTTTCTCAGTCATTCAATTGGCTATGGGCATGTTTCGGGGCTGTGCTCACTCTCACTGCAACTCTATGGGAGGGGCATGGGTTTACAGAGCACTTTCTTTAAAATAACCTGGTTTGAGGTAGAAAATGAAGATATTATTATTCTTTTTACAGATGATAAAAACTGAGGTTCGAAGTCAAAGTTAAGCAAATTGCTCAGTCATATAGCACATGAGGTTCAGAGCCAGGACTCAGACCCAGGTTTGCTGACTCTAAGACAAGTGTTTATTTCACTACCTCATATTCTCTAGAAGGGTGACTTCATGTTTCAGACCAGATAGGCATTAAACTCAACATTCCCATAAACACATGAATTATTCTGCCCTTCTAAGCAAACTAGCTCCTCCTCCTGACTTCCCTGTTTCTCTTAAGGACACCAACATTCTCAGAGTCATCCCTCTCGTGGACCCTTCAGGGACTGAACGTCACACTTGACATTCAGTAGTCAGTCACTAAGTCCTATCGATTCTGTCACCTTCCATAATATCAAAGGGACAGTGTGACATGGTGGATAGCATTGACCTTGGGATCATATACTAGTTATGTGACCATGGGGTGATCGCTGAACCTCTCAGGAGTTAAAGTGCTTTTCAAATCTTAAAAGTACTACATGAATGGCAGCCATTAAAAATCCTGGTTTTTAACAACAATGATACAATGACAATGATAATAACATTTATACCTTGCTTTATGGTTTGCAAAAACACTTTATGTATAAATTATCTCATTTGATCTTCTCAATCCTAAGAGGTAAGTCCTATTATTGTTATTCCCATTTCACAGATGTGAAAACTGAGCCTGGCACAGGATAAGTGACTTACCTAGGGTCATACGACTAGCAAATGTTTGAGGCAAGATTTGAATTTGGGCCTTCTTGAATTCAAATCAACCACTCTATTCACACTGCAGTGAATACCATCTATGTGCAAACATTTTTTTTCATGAAGCTTTTCCAGATCTCATCAGTCAAATTATGTCCCCTGAAATCCCATACCACTTTGTATCCCTTTTACGACATTGATCATATTCTATTTTGATTTATAGTGATTTTTCTATATGCCATGTTATCTCTACTAGACTCCTTAAAAGCAGGAATGGTTTCATTTTACCTTTCTGTTAATCTAGAACTATGTCTTACATAGGGTAAGTACTCAGAAAATGTTTATTAAATAAATGAATTAATGGATGTATGATAAATGTCACTGACTGAAAAGCTGATTGGAATTCAGAGAGAACATTTCCCTCACCCCAGTCTTTGTTGTCTGTCCTTGATTCCTTGGCAGTGTTTGGCACTACTGGGTTACCTCTTACCATAAGTATAATGAGAAATGTGTTATATCCTATGTTACCAGTGGTTTTAAAAATATGCTGAAGTTCATTCTCCCTGTGGACCTACTTGGAATTGACAAGGCACCTCCAAATTCTTCTATCTCTCATCTTGTACTAGGTGTAGTGAAGGGAAAAAAGAGAAAATTATAAATATTTAAGACCTGCCAAAGTTCTGGGTACTGGGGAGTGATGTGATGAGAGGGGAGGATATTATGCAGTTCCACAAATTATATTTCCTGCTAAGAAATAAATCACATTACTAACCTGTCATTAGCAAGGGACAGGCTTTTGGTAAGTCTCCATTTTCAGACTGTGTCTATATCTAATAATCTTGCTGACTGGAGCAGGGTGGGAAATCTATTTTGTATATGTGTTATGTGTATAATATGTGTATATTTGTGCCTGTATGTGTTCTCTTTGTTTGTCTTTGACCTACCTCATCACTACAGCAACACACACATATGCATGATACATACACATACAAAAAACAAATTTAAAGAATTTTAGACCTGGAAAGGACTTAAGAGATCTTCTAGTTCAGCCCCTTTGTTTCATAGTTGAGGAAATTAAGGCCCCAGAAAGGATACCACTTTGTCCAAGATCACATGACTAGTTTGCAGCAAAACCAGATCTCTTGACTCCTAGGCAAGTATTCTTTCTCAGAGACTCTGAGACAGTGAAGGGCATCACACAGCACTAACACCTCTGACCCTGGATATGCTGTATGGCATGCATTTTTAGGTCAGGAATAACCTGGGTAGATGAGATGGTGCCAGTTGGGTGCAAGTTTGTCAGGCAGGTGGTGGGATAAGGTGCTCCCATGTCCTAACGAGGGAAAGGAATCTTTTTCCTCCACTGAAGATGTCAACATCTGCATGTGACATGTTTTCTCCCCACTATATCCTTCATTACCCTCTTTCCTCTCATCACTTATGATTGCTTCATGGAGGAAGTACACAATCTTTGTTCTCCAAGCCTTCCCCATGGTGGCCCAGAGCTTTGCATATGCTTATATTAGAACTTGTCATCATTTTTGGTATACCTTTCATTTACCCAGTTTGGGCTTCCCTTTCTCTTAAGACGTAAGATTGATTTTAATTGGGGAGAGGAAGTAAGCTAAACAATAAACTGAAGAGTCTTCAAAAGCAGGCTTCAAGTAAAACAAAAAGTAAGTTCCATGAACACAAGGAACGTTTTGCCTTTTTCTATTTTTTATCCCAAGTACCTGAAACAGGGCCTGTCATGCATTTATTAAGTAGGCACTTAAAAATGCATATTATTAACTGATGGATTGAAAGAATGGCAGATGATCTTGGACATCAAAAATCAGCATGGACTAGTGTAGAGAATTCTGGATTGAAAGTAAGAATAGCTAAGGTTTCAATGCTGCCTTAGCTATTTGCTACCTTTGTGGTCTTGGGAAAGACATTTTACTTCTCTGTGCCTCAGTTTATTCATAAATAAAATGAAGAGGTATGATGAGATTTTTAAGGTCCCTTCAAGGTCCCTGAGATCCACTTTTGTATGAATCACCTAACTATTCTGGGCTTCAGCTACCTCCTCTTTAAGATTTAGGGTCATAATGTGTATCTATTTCCCAGAAATATTGTGAGAAAGCATTTAGAATGAGTGATTGTTTCATGCCTTGCCAGTATAAAACAGTCTGTGCTGAAAACCTTAATTGTTTATAACTTTCTGACTAATATAACCCGTGATATTTACAAACATAACAAATATTTGCAGAATAACTCATCTTCCTTCATGTCAGATGAAGGAGCTGTAAGTGCTATGTTTGGGAAAATAGCATTGCAGGGGACTTGGGTGTTTCTTCTGTGTGGAATGCTATCTTAAAGTGGAATGATGATGACAATGATGCTGGTGGTGATAATGGCACTGTGCTTTAAGGTTTGCAAAATTATTTATGCATTTTACATCATTTGATCCTGTCAACTGCCCCATGGAATAAATGCTACAGGTAGTGTTATCTCCATTTTACAAGTGAGGAAACAGGCTAGGAGAGATTAAGAGATTTGCCCAATGTCCCACAGCTAGTGAATGTTTGAGGTAGGATTGGAACCCAGCTTATCCTGGAGCTTTTTAAAATAAGTTTTTGTTGATATTTTCTGTTTCTTACATCATCATAGTACCCCATTTATTTTTCTCCCTTCTCCTCCCAGAGAGCCATCCCATGTGACGAATTGAACTCTTTGGAGAGAAAAAAGTTGGCAGAGCAGATTGATACATTGAAAAAATCCAAAAACATTTGAAATGTATAATACCTATGGATATTCCACCTCCATGAAGGGGTAGATTGGGGGCAGATTTCATTCAAGTCCTACTTGATCTTTATAATTTTGTTATATTTACTTTCGATTTGGGGTATGTCATTGTTCTTTACATTTACATTGTTGTAGTTGCTGTGTATATTGTTTTCTTGGCTCTGCTTACTTTATTTTGCATCAGTTTACATAGATTTTTTCACACTTCTCTGTATTTATCACATGCACTACTTCTTATAGCACAGTAAAATTCCATTAAATACCACAATATGTTTAGCCATTCCCAAATTGATGGCATCCACTTTGTGTCCAATTCTTAGTGATCACAAAAAGTGTTGCTACATATATTTTGGAGTCTTTGGGGACTTTCCCCCTTCTAATTATTGGCTTTCCTTGAGTATAAGCCCAGTAATGGAATATCTGGTTTGAAGGACGTGGACATTTTAGTTACTTTATTTTCATAATTCCAAATTGCTTTCCAAAATGGTTTTTTACCACTTCACAGCTCCAACAACCATATATTAGTGTTCTTGTCTTCCCACAACCCTTCCAACATTGACTGTTACCAATTTTTTTTGTCATCTTCCTCAACTTGCAGAATGTGAGGTGAAACCTCAGGATTGTTTTGATTTGCATTCCTCTTATTATCAGTGTTATAGATCATTTTTTCCCATAGTAGTAAATATTTTGCATTTCTTCTCTTGAGAACTGTTAATGTCTTTTGTTCATTTATCTATTGGGGAATGACTATATACACGTGTGTGTGTGTGTGTGTGTATGTGTAGTGTGTTTGTGTATCTTGGATACCAAACCCTTATCAGAGAAATTTGATACAAACATTTTCCCCATTCAAGCACTTTCCTTCTTCTAGATGCATTAATGTTGTCTGTGTAGAAACTTTTCAGTTTCAAGTAATCAAAATTTTATTTTATTTTATGTAATTGCCTCTATCTCTGGTTTGGTTTGGAATATATTTCTCTTCTATTTTTTAATAGTATGACCTTTAAAATTATGGTCATTTATACATTTGGAATGTATTGTGGAATGGAGTGTAAGATATTGGTCTAAACTTAATTTCTGCTGGGCTGCTTTCCAGTTTTCTCAGGAGTTTTTTTTTTTTTTTTTTTTTTTTTAGCAAATAAGAGCTTTTCCCTGGGTAATTTATTTCAATTACTGGATTATTGCACTCTACATGGTGTTCCTAAAGTCTGGACACACAGGCAAAAATGCATATTTTCAGGAAATGAAATGAATGAAATTTTCAAGAACATTTTATTTCATTTGAATATTAACAAATAATATCTTAAATATAATTGCCATCATTTGTGATGCAAAGGTTGATGAACTTTGCAAGAGTCACATGAACTTGATGCAATAACTCCACGTTGCTGTCAATTTTAGCACATTCACTCTTTATGCATTCAATCATGTGTGTTGCATCTGTGATTTTCATTGAGTATACCTTCTCCTTTAGCATACTCCAGAAAAAGAAGTCAAGGGGGCTAAGGTCTGTTAATATTCCTAATATTTGAAAACATGCATTTTTCCCATGTGTCCAGACTTTAGGGACAACCTGTATTACCATTGAATCTTCTTTGCCTCGTCTGTTCCATTGATCTCTATGTTCTTAACTAATAACAGATGGTTTTGATGACTGTTGCTTCATAATACAGTTCTTCCTGCAGCTTTCAATTATATTTTTTCCTCATCTAATATTTTAACGTTAGTTCACCATTATTCTCATATTAACATCTAAAGCAAGGAAAAACAGGAAAATTCCTTGGCTAAAATATTTTGATATTGGCAAAGTATATGGATAATGGCATAAAGTTTATTTATTTAATGGTCACCTTAATTTGAGGATGATCATGAATGAGAAGAAAGAAAGGAGAATGCATTCCTGTAATATCATCTTGATGTTCAGGAACCATTTTTTAAGGGAGCAGAGAACTCTTAAGGCAACAATATGAGGGCAGGATTAAAATGCTTAAGGAGGGAGAAGGAGAACAGGTAATGCAAAGGCAGTAAAGAACAAAAGTGGAAGAAATGTAAAAACTGTTTTTATCATATATTAAGATTTAATTTAAAAACAGGTAAAATAGGAAGGGATAAATAGATCTTTTTTTGAAAAGTTCTAACATTGGATTATCCCATTGACCTTCATTGTTCCAGGGATTAGTACTCAGAACAACATGTTTTTAACTTTTTAAACACATTATCTAGAAGAAATACATAATGAAATCCCTGTTGTCTGCAATATTTCTGAGTATTGAAATGTCAAGCATAGAGAGATACACTATAGAAAGATGCTCCAATGCAGTATAAGTGCCCCCAAACTGGCAAACAAACTTCAACATGAGAACCATCATATATGCTACAGGATAAGCTCAGATGCCATTAGCTTGGCTAATAGCTCAGGAAGAGCTAATAGCTCAGAAACACTGTTGACTATACCCTGAAAATATTAAGTGCAGTCACCAAGTCCCATAACATTTTGGGCAACCTCAGGAAGGCTTATGGAATTGTTTGTCCCAAACAGGCATATGACATGAAGAACTGTTCACTGAACTTTACAAGAATCCTATAATGCCAAATATGGTGGAGAAAATGCAGAGACTCACTTGAGATCTCCCAAATTCTCCTCCAAACAACTTTAAACAATGCCTCAAAACAAATTCTGGAGCATGAGAACCCACAAAAGGACAGGGTGAAAAAATTTTCCAGCCCAAGACAACTTTGAGGTCAACAGGAAAGGTCTGCTCACCAGGGTGAGAGGGGAGTGAACTTATATGCAGGCTATACCAGTAAAGGTTGTGCCACAGGAAACCAGCAGCAGGCCTTGGGGGTGACTGATTCAGCACCAGGCAGTAGCTGCTTCTGGAGCTCTCAGCACACAGATAGTAAGTGGGTCAGACAACTAGTTAGAAGATTTCAAGGGTCCCTTTGCTGGCACCAGGTGCAGGACTCTGTTGCATTATACATACATGGATCGGGGTCATAGTCCTAGGTTGCAGTCCCAGGTGAGGGAGGAGCACTAGCACACCAGAGCTTGTAGCTGCAGGGGAGCAGGGACCCTGGTCACAGTTCCAGGGTGGAAAAGAGTGAGTGTGGTTGCTCACAGACCAGAGTACAGGCCAGGAGATTAGTAAACATACCTCTCCTTAGATCATACCACCTTAAAAGAACTGAAAGCTTTCAGACTCCCAGAACTAGCTCTGAAAGCAGTTGCACAAAAGACCCGATGTTTGGGACAATGCCCTCTTCACCCCAGGAACAGAGTCCAACTTTAATATAAAGCTAAAAGTCAAGAAATAGGCTGGAAAAATGAGCAAACAAAAATATCCTCACTGTAGAAAGTTGCTGTGGTGACAGGGAAGATCAAAACACAAACTCAGGGGAAGACCACAAAATCAATCCTGCTACTTTCAAAGTCTCAAAGAAAAATGTAAATTGGTTGAAGGCCCTAGAAGAGCCCAAGAAGGATTTTAAAAATTAAATAAGAAAGGTAGAAGAAAAATTGAGAAAAGAAATGATAGTGATACAAGAAAATAATGAAAAAGGGCCAAAAGCTTGGTATAGGAAGCACCAAAAAAATACTGAAAAAAAACCTTTAAAAAACAGAAGCCAAATGAAAAAAGTGGCATGAAAATCCAATAAAGAGGGATCCTTAAAAGGTAGAATTGGCCAAAGGGAAAAGGAGGTACAAAAGCTCAAAGAAGAAAATAATTCTTTAAAAATTAGATTTAAGCAACTGGAAATTAATGACTATATAAGATATCAAGAAACAGCAAAACAAAGTCATAAGAAGGAAGAAAGTAGAAGAAAATATGAAATACCTCATCAGAAAAACAACAGACCTGGGAAATAAGTTGAAGAGAGATAGTTTAAGAATTATTGGAGTACCTTAAAGCCATGAGCAAAAGAAGATCCTAGACATAATCTTTCAAGAAGTTATCAAGAAAAACTGCCATGCACTTTTCAGATGAAATTAAAGCTATCTATAGTGATATAAAAATGCTCTAAATCACTCTTGATTACAGAAATGGAAATTAAAACTACTCTGAGGTACAACCTCACACCTATCAGTTTGGCTAATATATTGAAAAAGGAAAATGATAAAGTGTTGGAGAAGATGTAGGAAAATTGGAACACTAATGCATTGTTGGTGGAGTTGTGAACTGATCCAACCATTCTGGAGAACAATTTGTAACTATGCCCAAAGGGCTATAAAACTATGCATACCCTTTGATTGAGCAACACAACTGCTAGGTTTTTATTCCAAAGAGATCATAAAAATGGAAAAGGACTCACATATTCAAAAATATTTATAGCAGCTCTTTTTGTGGTGGCCAAGAATTGGAAATTGAGGGGATGCCCATCAATTGGGGAATGCCTGAATGAGTTGTGATATGAATGTAATGGAATGCTATAATGCTATAATAAATGATGAGCAGGCAGATTTCAGATTTGCATGAACCAACACTGAATGAAGTGAGCAGAACCAGGAGAATATTGTACACAGTATCAGCAACATTGTGCAATGAGCAACTTTGAAAGATTTAGCTCTTCTCAGCAATACAATGATCTAAGACAATTCCAAAAGACTCATGATAGAAAATGCTATCTACAGCCAGAGAAAGAATTATGGAGTCTGAATGCAGAGCGAAGCATTCTATCTTCTTTGTCTCTCATTTTTTTTCATGGTTTTTCTGATTCTTTTGTTCTGATTCTTCTTTCACAACATGACTAATGGGGAAATATGTTTAATATGATTGTATATGTATAGCCCATATCAGATTGCATGCCATCTTGGGGAGGGGTAGGGGAGGGAGAGAGAGAAAAAATTCGAACTCAAAATCTTATGAAAGTGAATGTTGAAAACTATCTTTACATGTAATTGGAAAAAAATAAAATGCTACTAAAACAACGACAACAAAAAGAAAAACTATCCTGATATTTTAGAACCAGAAGGTAAAATAGAAATGGAAAGAATCCACTGGTCACCTACTGAAAGTGATTCCAAGATGCAAATTTATAGGAATACTAAAGCTAAATTCCAGAGCTCCCAGGTCAAGGAGAAAATATTGCAAACTGCCAGAAAGAAACAATTCAAATGTCATGGAGCCACAGTCAAAATCACACAAGATTTAGCAGCTTCCACCTTACAGAATCAGAGGACTTGGAATATGATATTCCTGAGGGCATAGGAGTAGGTTTACAACCAAATATGGAGGGAGACACACAGTGATCGCAACTGTAAAAGAAAAGTATAGAAAGTATCTCTGATAAAGGCCTTATTTCTCAAATTTATGGAGAACTGAGTCAAATTTATGAAAATAAGAGCCACTACCCAACTGATAAATGATCAAAGGATATAAACAGGAAGTTTTCAGACAAAGTAATCAAACCTATCTATAGTCATATGAAAAAATGCTCTAAAACACTATTGATTAGAAAAATGAAAATTAAAACAACTCTGAAGTACCACCCCACATCTATTAGATTGGCTAATATGACAGAAAAGGAAAATGACAGATGTTGGAGAGTATGTGGGGAAATTCACACACTAATGCACCATTGGTGGAGTTATAAATTGATTCAATCATTCTGTAGGAACTGTGCCCGAAGGACTATAAAACCATGCATACCCTTTGATCCTATAATATCGCTACTAGGTCTGTGTCCCAAAGACATAAAAAACAAAAAGGAAAAGGACCTATATATACAAAAATTTTTATAGCAATGCTCTAATGGTGGCAATTATTATAAATTTAGTGGGTGTCCATCAATTGGGGAATGGTTGAACAGGTTGGGGTATATGATTGTGATTGAATAATATTGTGCTATAAGAAATGACAATTAAGATGCTCTCAGAAAAACCTGGAAAGACTTATGTGAACTGATGCAAAGGGAAGTGAGTAGAACCAAGAGAACAGCATAGACAGTAACAGCAAAATTATAATGATGATCAGCTGTGAATGATTTAGCTATTCTCAGCAATACAATTATCCAAGACACTTCTGAAGGACTTATGGTGAAATATACTATCCATCTCCAGAGAAAGAACAGATGGAATCTGAATGCTGATTGAAGCATACTTCTTTAGGCTTTATTTTTCTTAGGGTTTTTCTTGTGTTTTTTTTTCACAACAGGACTAGTACAGAAATATGTTTTGCATGACTGCACATATATGGCCTATGCCAAATTGCTTGCTTTCCCAATGAAAGGGCTGGGGAGGGAAGGGGAAAATTTGGAACTCAAAGATTTAAGAAATGAATGTCAAAAATTATTTTTACATTTAAGTAGGGAAAAATAAAATAAGAAATAAATTTTTAAAATAAAAAAAGAATACTATAAGGCCAATATCTGCATTCATGTCTCATTAATTCAAATAGGCCATAGGCTCTTGGGTTCAATGGAAAGGGTATTGGCACAGTGGGGTTAGAGGACCTGGCTCAAATCGTGGCTCTACCCTCTACAACCTTGGGGATCTTGGGTAAGTCATTTAACCTTTATCTGCCTCAGTTTCCTCATTTATCAAATAAAGAGGTTACTTTAATGACCACTAAGGCCAGTTCTAACCCCCAGTCAATGATCTTACGGTTGTAGAAGTGCTATGTCTTGTATGCATTGATTGTGCAATCACCCTTCAGGGATCATAGTAGGTGCTCAAATATTTGTTGAGTAAACGTCAGAATTGAAATGTTTCTGTAGAAGGTCAACTAAATGTATATGGAATTGCTTACATATAAAGAAATATATGAGGCCCAAAAAGATTGTCTCAAGTCAGGAAATGTGAAAGCCTGGTTGAAAGTAGTGGGGCAAATGTTGAATTCTGTAAAATAATAAAGAGTATGTATAAAGAGAATGTGAACTTGCTTTCCAAATCCTAAAATACCAGAAGTGGGTTGTGGAAGCTCACAAGTGGTCCTTTTTAAAAGTAAAAGGAAATATACTATTACCCTACAAGCACTCTACAGTCTGGCCCAACTACCCTTATTGTTCCTTGTGCCTGGACTCCATGCACTCCCTCCTCACTTCCTTCCACCTTATAGAATCTCTACTTTTCTTCATGGGTCAACTCAAGTGTCACCTTCTACATGAAGACTTTCTCTATCCCCTCTCCCTTATATGCTAGTGCATTTTCTCTCAAAACTATTTTATATGTATTTATATAAACCTTGCTATATACATATACATATATATATACACACACACACACACACACACACACACACACACACACACACATATATATATATATATATATATATATATATATATATATTGCTCCCCAATCCCATACCAATAAAATGTAAACTAATTTAAGCCAAGATTTATTTCATGGTTTTCTTTGTATCCTTGTCACCTGACAGTGCCTAGTATATAGTAGATGTTTAATAAATATTTGTTGATTGATTGACATAATAGGAAAATGCAACTTTTTAACCCAAGAGTTAGTAAAGTTGGACAGTATAAATGTATGCAAGTGAAAGTTGTAATTTGTGATAACTAAGTAGTTATTAAAGGAAAGCTAGGGTTGTTCAAGTTACATTATGCTCTAAAATTTGATGTTATAGAAGCCCTCTATCAGATACCTTTATTAAATATCTTCTGGGGTTCACTTTCAGAAAGGAATATTGGATTAGGCCAGAGGTGGGGAACCTGTGGCCTTGAGGCCACAGTTGGCCCTCCAGGTCCTCAAGTGAGGCCCTTTGACTGAATCCAAACTTCATCGTGACTTCTTTTCTAGTCATTCAAATTCTTGTTTGTGATTTTTATTCCCCATTTTATATGAACAGTCTTGTTGGAGCCCAGTAAAAATGAGATACGAAAATGGATGATATTAGTGATCTATTGGTACCTATATGGAGGATTTATGTGATATCACAGATGCAAATTACCACAGGATGAGAGGGTGTCGCAAAGTTGATTTCACTGTTAATGTAAGGTTCACCCACAGCAGTGAAATCATAAATATCTCAAGGTATGAAAGTAAAGTAGATGACACTACAGAAATGTATTGACCAAAACATGACAGGAGTGTTGACAATGAAAGAATACGACAACTTGAGAATTCAAGGTAGATGGGACAAAATGAAGAAGGGAGGGAATGGGGTGGGAAGGAAAATCCAGAGTGAAGAGGGACCAAGATCAAAAAAAAAAAAAAAAGAAAGGGAGACATGAAGGAGTGAATGGAAAGAAAAATGAAGCTTGAGGAAATAGTTCTAGAGCAGGGGTTCTTCTTAACCTTTTCTGGGTTGTGGTCTCCTTTGGTAATCTGGTGAAGACTATGTGTCCCTTCTCAGAGTAATGTTTTAAAATTCATAAAATAGAAAAACAGAATTACAAAGGAAAGCAAGGAATTGAAACACAATTGTCAAAATATTTTTGAAAGTTCCTGGACCCCAGATTAAGAACCTTGTTTTAATTTAATATTTTCCCAAATAACACGTAAAAATAATTCTAACATTCTTTTTTTGTTCAAAGTTTGAACTCAAAATTCTCTCCTTCCCTCCCCTCCCTCAATTGAGAAAGCAAACAAAGGAACCTTTGTTTTAGAGGTGCCTGCTTCTTAATTCTGTGAGAACAGTTGTTGAAGTAGTCCAGGTGTTCTTAAACATTTTTGTGTGCCATGGACAGCTGTGAAAGTCTGATGAAGCCTATGAAGTATTTCTCAGAATAAAACCTTTAAATACATAAAACAAAATATATGGAATTTCAAAGTAAACAATTATCAAATTATCAATTATCAAAATATTTTTTAAAGGAACCAAGTACACGGACCTCAGGTTAAGAGCCCCACTCGTGATTTGGAGAAGCAGTTTTGCCTATAATATTCTGAGAAATTGTCTCCGGGGCTAAACTGGTCAAATGTGAAAATGAAAAACCTGTAGAAAATAGGAGCTCCAATCTACTTGGACAGCATTGCTGCTACCAGAGCTAATTTCAAGGTGTGGCTGGAACAGAGGGATACAGGAGCAGCAGAAGCTTCCAGATCTGATGAGTGCTAAAGTCCTCCTGGGAAAGGTTGGGTAACATCTGGATGTAGGGAGGAAGTGCTCTTTTGTTCCCTGTCCTCTCCCCTCTCCTCTTCTCCCCTCCCCTCCCCTCCCCTCCCCTCTCCTCTCTCTCTCCTCTCCTCTCCTCTCCTGTCCTCTCCTCTCCTCTCTTCTCCTCCCCTTTTATCTCCTCCCCTCCCCTCCCCTCTCCTCTCCTCCTTCCTTCCTTCCTTCCTTCCTTCCTTCCTTTCTTTCCCTTGAGCCTGTTCTCTGACAGACACAAAAAGGCGTGAGGCAAGAGCACAGGGATGAGGAGTTGATAAGTCTCCTTCAGCTCCAAACTTTCGTGCCTTCTCAGTTTCATGATCCTATTGTTCAGCTACTTGTTCTGCCTCAAGTCTGCTGATCTTCTTTTAGAGATCAGAGCTCACAGTTGGAAAAAAAAGGACCATTAGACCATAGACTAGCCAGCAAAAGCAAGGATAGATAAATTAGATGAGATGATCCAGCACCCTTGTGGCTGCTAAATTATTAAATGACCAATGTGATTTACTGGAAAGAGTTGCCTGAGAGTCTTGATTTTACCATTAATTATACGGGTAGGGTGGCTAGGTGGCAAAGTGGGTAGAGTACCAGGCCTGGAGTCAAGAAAATCGGAGTTCAAATCTGGCCTCAGACACTAGTCATATGACCTTGGACAGTCACTTAACCCTATTTACTTTAGTTTCCTCAACTGCAAAATAAGTTGGAGAAGGAAATGGCAAATCATGCCAATGTCTTTACCCCCCAAAAACCCAAAACAAAACTCAAAAGAGGTCACTAAGAGTCTGACATGACTGAAAACAACTACAAAATTATATGGGTGACTTAGGTAAATCATTTACTGGTTCTTGGCCTCAGTTTTCATATCTATAAAATCAAGGGAACGGAACAAGCATTTATTAAGAGACTACTTTGTACTAGGCACTGTGCTAAGTGCTTTACAAAATATCTCATTTGATTCTCACAACCCTGAGAGATAGGTGTTGCTATTGTCCCCATTTTATAGCTGATAAAACTGAGGCAGATATAGGTTAAGTGCTTTCTCCAGGATCACACAGCTTGTCAGTATCTAAGGTCAGATTTGAACTCAGGTCTTCCTGATGCCAGGCCCAGTTCTTTATCTACTGTGCCATTTAGCTGCCTCAATGGAGGGATTGTACTGTGTCCTTCAAGCCAGGGATGTCAAGAGGAGGAGAGCATTCCAGATATAGGGGGCAGCCAGTATAAGACCATGGGAGACTGGAAGAGCTTTACATTCTATGATTCTCAACTAGGAATTTAATCTAACCCCAGTATTTCTAGGTCAGGGTGGAGGCTTACAAGGAAGGGCACATTTGCATGTCTGCTCTACGTTCAGTGCCCCTTAAATGGATAAAAATCTTGATGACTGCATCCTCTGGGGCATTCAATTAAGCAATCCAGCCTCTTCCATCTGCACTAAATTGATCTGAAGAAATTGTATGCTGAGCGTCAAAGGGCTACTTCTACAAACTCTTTTCCTGCTCTTGTAATGATGCTTATATTTCCTGCAGTTCGGAATCAGTCCCCTTACTTGAAATTCTCTGAATGTGTCTGTCTAGGCCTAATGTCTTCATCACAGAACCACAGAATCTCTGAGTTGAAAGAAATGTCATCAGCCATGCAGGCCAACTTGAACCTGCCCAAGAATTCAAACTCCTCCTAGATCAACCTGAGGTCAACCAGCCTTTGTTTCAAGTCCTCCAAGTAGGGGAGCCAGCTACCTCCTGAAGAAGAACATTTCACTTTTAGATAATTCTAAATATAAAATTTTTCTTTACATGAAGCCTATATTTACCACTTTATATTTCTACTAATTGAATCAAGCTTTTCCTTTTGCGGGGGGAGGGAGGGGAACAGAAAATATAAATCTCCTTCTGTAAAATAGCCTTTCAACCTTGAAACCCATCATCTTGGTTTCAGGGTGTCCCCTGAGCCTTCTCTTCTCCAGGATGAATGTCCCCAGGTTCTTTAACCTTAGGATGTGGATTCTAGGTCTTCCATCATTCTGTATGTTCTCTTCTGAACATGCTACACCTTATCAATCTCCTTCCTAAAATATGGTCTTCAGAGCTTAATACAATACTGCAGATGTGGTTTGACCAGGGCACAATATGGCAACATTATCATTTCCTTATTCCTGCTTCTTGGAATTCCAACCAAGATCATATTAAGATGATTTTGGCTACAATATCCTACCACTGACTTTTATTGAGCTTGTAGTCCACCAAAACTCCCAGAGCACTTCTAGATTCACTGTCATCCGACCTTGCCTTTCCTACCCTGTACTTGTAGACACTCTATTATCTCTATTTTAAAGTTTTAGTCATGATAATTTTATTACATATATATGTATAAAAACATATGTGTGCAGGTATACACATATAGACACATTATACATATGTACACACAGTATCCATACATATATTGTGTATGTGTACATACATACATACATACATACCCATGAACCAGAGGATTAAAAACAATTTATCTATATGCTTGAAACTCAGATGAATGGCTAGAAAGATCCTTTTAGGTGACTTCTCATCAGGAACTAGTCTCAGCTTAGCAAAATAGTTAGAATTGTATAATAGCTACTTTAACTCTTGTCTGTGATCTAGAGTCTTCTTTATGCAAATGATCACACAGGCACACCCAGACATCTATTTCCTAGTCATCATCAGCCAATAGCTAATTAAATTTGATCACCTAGATATAAGTTGCAGTCTCATTAAGTTTGTTATATATCAGTTCCCAAAGAATTACTTTTGGTTGGGAGCCCTGAAATCTAAGTTAGAATACATGTACATATTATATCACACACATACATCTATATGTCAATAAACTCAATAAGAAGATATCTTGAAGGATGTGTGGTCAACAGTCCAGACTTCATACCCATCATCCAAAGAATCAACCAATTGCCACCCACGAGGTAGTCAAGGCACCCTACCAGAAGCAGCAAAGCATCCTAAAGGGAAGGTAGGAGGCAGCATGTGCCACCACCACCATATTGACCTCCATTTTCTCTAGGACAGCCTGGGACCCTGAACTTAAAAGCCTTGGGAGTAGCAGTGCTTCCAGCCTCAAGAATGGCAGTGCTTCTAGCTCAGTACTCACTGACATCACACTGGGAGACAAATCTTGTGGAGACAGTCTGGCAACTGCTTCTGCAAGTGCTGTGGCCATAAGTGTTGTTTCTTCTTGTTGTATCTGTTTAGTAGTTTCAGTTGTGTCTGACTCCTCGTGATTCCATTTGGGGTTTTCTTGGCAAAGATACCAGAGTGGTTTGCTATTTTCTTCTCCAGCTCATCTTGCAGATGAGGAAATTGAGGCAAACAGGGTTAAGTGACTTGCTCAGAGTCACACAGTTAGTTAATGTCTGAGGCTGGATTTGAACTGAGGAAGATGAGTCCTCCTGAGTCCAGATCTGGCATTCCATCTGGCTGCCAAGCCACAAGTAGCTGGTAAAATTTGGCAAAAGGCTTCTTGTAGAAAGTAACAGTTGTGCTGAGTCTTGGAGGAATTCAGGGATTGCTAATATGAGGAGGGAAAACATTCCAGGGATGTGGGATAGCCAGGGAAAAAGCAGGGCAATGGGAGATGGAATGTCATGTGGAAGGCACCCCAAATAGACTGATATTGCTAGATCTTAAAGTATAGAGAGGGGAGTAAATTGTGGAAAAGACTAAAAAGGAAGGAAGGGGTTTGTTTGTGAAGAACCTTAAATGCCAAAGAGAAAATTTTATATTGGATTTGGAAGTTAATAAGGAACCATCAAATTTTATTGACTAGGCAGTTGGTATGTTCAGATATAGGCTTTAGGAAAAACACTTTAGCAGCTAGAGATGGAATGGAGAAGGTGAAAATCTTACTTTGAGATAGTGGACTCAGAGCCACAGACTATTACAAAAGATCAGGTAAGAGCGATAAGGGCCTGAACCAGGATGGAGGATGTGTGAACGGAGAGAAGATAAAGTAGATGAGAGATGTCGTGAAGGTATAATCAACATGACTTGGCAACTGATTGGATATGTTGGGGGAAGTAAGAGAGAAGAGCAAAAAAGAATACTGAGATTGTAAACCTAGGCAACTGTGATGCTGATGGCTAGCTCATCAGTAACAGGAAAAATTGAAAAAAAGAATTTTGGGGAGAGAGAAATTCTGCTTTGGACATGTTGAGTTTGAGATGGCTATGGAACATCTGGTTTGGATGTCTACTAGGCAGCTGGAGATCATAGAATTAGGGCAGGAAGGGATCTTGGAGGTCATCAAGTCCAAACCCCTTATTTTATGTATTAGGAAACCGAGGCACAGAGAAATTGAGTGACTTACCCAGGATTATTATTGTTATTGCTGAGCCATTTTTCCAGTCACGTCTGAGTCTCCATGACTGCATTGGGGTTTTCTTGGCAGAGATACTAGAGTGGTCTGCCATTAACCTTCTCTAGTTCATTTTAAGATGAGGAACTGAGGCAAACAGGGTTAAGTGACTTGCCCAAGGTAACACAGCTAGTATATGTCAGAGGCTAGATTTGAACTCACAAAGATGAATCTTCCTGATTCCAGGCCTAGTACTCTATGCACAGCCCTTTTACACAGGATTACAAAGCCATTAAGTGTCTGAGGCAGGATTTGAACTCAAGCCCTCTTAACTTTAAATCCAGTGTCTTATTGACCTACCACACTGCTGGATTGGAGCTTAGAAGAGAGATTAATGCTGGATACTTCTGGAAACAATCTCCCTAGTGATGATAATTCAATCTACAGGAAAAGATAAGATCACCAGGTGAGACATGGCATAGCCTCGGACAGATTCTTGGAGTAGACACAGAGTTAGGCAAGGCTGAAGACAGAGCAAAGGATATTGAGGCCTGGTCAAACAGGCTTTTTTTTTAAAAAAAGAGAGACCGATGTCAGTAAAATGGGAGAGGAGAGAGTAACCAGTAGGAAAAGATGTTCACAGTGTCAAATGCAACAGAGAGGTCAAGAAGGGTGAGCATTGAAAAGGGCCATTATTTTTGTGAATTAAGATATAACTGGTAACTTTGAAGAGATCAATTTTGGTTGAATGATAATATAGGAAGCCAGAGAGCAGAGGCTTTAGAAAAGAGATGAAAGAGAGGACGTAGAAGCATCAAGTACTTTTTCAAGGAGATTAGCAGAGAAGGGAAGGAAAGATATAAGATGACAGCTACCAAGGACAGCTACCAAGGACTACCACAGGATCAAATAAGGACTCTTTGACCATGAGGGAGACATGGGTGTGTTAATAGAGAGTAGAAATGGAGCCAGTAATTAGGGAAAAGATTGAGCTGGGGTGATGATGACGGCAATCTACTGTAGAAGATAGAAATGTCTGGAATAAAGATGCATGTAGAATATTCTGGACAAAGAGAGGAGCCCCTTCTTCGTCAGTGACTCGAAGGAAGGAAGAGGTATTAGAGAAAGATGTAAGTAATCATGAGAAGAGGAGAAGAGGGAGGTCTCAGCTAATATCCCCATTTTTCAGTGAAATATCAGGTGATATCTTTAGCTAAGAAATTTTGGGGAAGGAGCAACAGGGGAAGCTTGAGGAAAGTTGAGGTTTAGAATATTTCCTCAAAGGTTTGAGATTTCCCAGGAGAATGGAGACTATGGGCACCTGATGGGAATATATTAAAGAGACCACAAGATAACTGAGGGAATGGACAGTTTCATTTTTGTCTTTGCATTCTCTCTGTAACTAGTAGAGTATTTGGGACACAGTGAAACATTGGTTGATTAAATGAAAGTCCCCCAGAAGATTGCTGATTGATAAGGGCTTGATGATAGGTCTTTAGGAGATTATGGGAGTGGCAGCTTTATTGATCTTTCCAGTGGGAATCCTGGCAAACTTCAGAAAAAGAAGAATAAAAAGGGGAGGAGTGGCAGCAATGAACTTGGAGATCTACCAGATTATGCTTTGAGATCCCACTTTCCTGTGTTAAGATCCCTGACTTTAGGTTTGTTAACAGCCTAAGTTAGAAAATTTGGTTAACTTAGTTGGAGGAAAAAAAAGGTAAAAACAATTTTGAGGTGGGGGGCATTCGTGGATGATCAACTGGTTGACTGTTTGCAATTTTCACTTTTCGTCTGATTATTTTGGCATCATAAGCCACGTCCTCTCATTTAAACCATTTTAAATAGCTGATCATACTTTTTCAAAATGCATTTGGGCCTAATCTTACTTACCTTAAGGGTCTAATGACATAACCAAGGGATGATAAAACTCTAAACATGCTAGTTTTGAAAAATATCATCTGCCTTTAGACAGAAATCCTTGCCAGGGAGGGCCTTGCCTCCATCATTCAGGGTCTCTAACACGGAGCCATGCCAGTGTATTTTAATTAAGAAAACCCCCTGTGTCTTCCCCAACAGCTGGTTTATTTGTAAGCAAGAGAGCTTAAAAATGAATGAGAGGAAAAACACTTACACAATTCCTAAAAGAATCTAAGTATATATAGAAGTGTGACTCTGTAAGTGTGTGTATGTATTGTGTGTGTGTGTGTGTGTGTGTGTGTGTGTGTGTGTGTGTGGAAAAAGAAGCAGAGAAAGCATGTGAGTGCTTGCAAATATGTGTGATTTTGGGAATGTGTAAATGTTGAAGTGTGGTATTTGTAGATTAGCTTGTGTGTGTTTGCATAAGTATTGAATTTATTTGTGAGTGATAACCCCAAACAATTCCATGTCAGCATAAGGACTTGTAAACTTTTAATTCTAAGGAAATAAATACAGCACCATAGACATTGACATAAATTACAATATATACCCGAGGGTTTTGTGTCTTCATTAATGTGAGATTAGACGCTTACATGGTAACAGACGTTAGTTTAGTTTTAATTGTTCCTGAATGTTTGTATTTGCCCTTTTTCTCCCTTTGTAACCTGAGATGGCATTTGTCAGTTTGTCCAAAGAACAACAGGTGGAGCCTAGTGTTCAAAGACAAAAAAAAGGAGTTACCATGGAAACCAGATGCTATTCAAACACTATGCGGTCACCACCTTTTCTACATGTGAAGAAGTCATAAACTAACAGTAGTGGAAAGTAAATTGGACATTTTGGCTTCACATTTTTTCTAGTTTTTCTTTTTTAAATTGTGTCCAACTTGATGAAAAGCAACTGGTTTGAAGTGCATGGAGGTCCTTAATTTTTGTGCAACATTGTTACTAATCCTTGCATTTGAATCATTTACCAGAAATCTCTGAATGTTTATATTGAATTTTATAGGCATCATCAGAAAAGGTGACAGAGAAAACAAAATTAGCCCACAGAAAAGGTGACTCCCAATACTTTATGAAAAGTGTTACTTTTCATAAAAATGTGGCTTGGGCAGGGACTCCTGCAGGCTCATCTGGGGCTTATGGAATGGAAAAAAATATTGACAAAAACTCATGGTGGCAGAAAGTGGATAGATGCCTCCTGGGACATTCCTATGATTGGAAATCTGTTAAAATGCTGAATGTGCAGAAATTGTCACAGGATCCTGGTATTTAACTCAAGAAGATAAGAGATTTGATAGATTCACCCTTTTTTATTTAAACCACAGAACTACAGGATGTCAGAGCTAAAAGGGACCTCAGAGGTCACATGAGTAAATGAGAATGAAACCCTCTATGACATGTTTTGGTCCTTTGGTCATCTGGCTTTTGCTCAATATCTAAAGAAATTCCCTGTTTCACCTCTGGATACCTCTACTTGTTAGAAAGTTTTTACCTTGTATCCAACTGAAATCTCCCTTCCTTTGACTTTTATCCATTGTTCCTATGCCTTTTGGAGCCAACTAGGAGAAATACAATCTCTTTCCCATATGATAGCCCTTATGTACTTAAAAAAAGTTACCATGTCCCCTCTGAGTAAGCTCTTTTTCATGATAAGCAACCCCACTTCTTTCAACTGATACTCATTTAATTATCTTATGCACTTCAAGATGGAAACTGTTCTCTCCCAAGTTGCCAATGACTTATTGTTGCCTCTTTTAGAGGATGTATTGCTTATCACTATCTTTCCTAAAATGTGGCCCCATTTCCTAAAATTGCCTCTTTTAGAGGATGTATTGCTTATCACTATCTTTCCTAAAATGTGGCCCCATTTCCTAAAATTGCCTCTTTTAGAGGATGTATTGCTTATCACTATCTTTCCTAAAATGTGGCCCCCAGATCAAACGCAATATTTTTGATTTGGCAAAATATCCCTTATCTGGGTGTTACGCATCTCTTAATGCAAACTAATATAATATTAGCTTTTTTCTGCCCACTATATCATGCTGATGACTACTATTTAACATCATTGTTCAGTTTTGTCTGATTCTTCGTGATCCTGTGGAACGTAGCACACCAAAAACTGTCTATAGGGTTTATGGGGCAAGGATACTAGGGTGGTTGACATTTCTTTCTCCAGTGGATTAAAGCAAACAGGTTAAATGACTTTCCCAAGGTTATACAGCTAGTAAGTGTCTCAAGCTAGATTTGAACTCAGGTCTTCCTGACTACAGGCCCATGACTCTATCCACTGAGCCACCTAGATGCCTCTATTATTGAATATACACTTCATTAACCACCTCCCTCCCTGGTCTATTTTCAGTTGAATTGATATATAGCTATACTCACTTCCTCATTCTGTATTTATATAGTTGATTTTAACCCTAATATAAAACTTGCATTTATCCTTATTACATTTAAGCTTATTAGACTTAGTTCAATGTTTTTTGTAGATATCTTTTTGGATCTTGAATCTGGCACAAAAATGCTGCTTATGCTTCTAATTTTGTGTCATTTGCAAAACTGAAAAACCTGTCATCTGTGCCTTCATTAAAGTCATTGATAACATTGTTAAACAGTACAAGACCAAGGATAGCTATGTTGAGGGAGAAATGAACCCAGGGATGTAGAAATCCCAAACCAAAGTTTCCAAGGCAAGGCCGCCTGGAATGAATTCATGGACCCAAGCATTCTTTAAGTCAAGGAGGCAAAGATTTATTATGCTTTATGTAAATAAAGTGGGCAAGAGTTCTTAGGGAACCTGCAACCATACAAGGCTACGAGGGAAGTTTAAGTATAAGATTTAGGGGTGAAATCTGTCAATTAGGTGGTGTTTTGGGGTGGGATTAGGGAGTGGTTAAGGTGTGATCAAGGGATGGTCAGTTCTTAAAGGAACATTCCCTTTTTGTATCTACTGCACAGGTATCTTACCCCAAGTTCACTGGGAAATAGCCCATGGTGGGGGGGGGGGCTATCTGTGGGTGTGGTTTTTGCTGTGAAATGTCACTAAGTCACCAAAAGTTCACAGCTGACTGGGAACATCCAGGCAGATTCCATCACGTGTCTTGTTAGACAAGATTAATGTAAGGGAGTATACATTTGACTATGTCTAGGATACATATTAGACTCAGTGTACAGTCAGTTATCAGCATCCTGAATCAATCTATAATTGGGCATAGCTGCTTACTGAAGAAGAAGCAGAGATAACTTTGGGGCACACTGCCCTTTAGCTAGAGAGAAACAGCCTGGGAGAGAATATGTTTTGAGAACTAGTTGTTTTGGTAAGGCATGCTGGCCTTGAACTGGAGAGAGGCTGCCTGGACCAATACTTTGAAGGTAGGGAGAGATGTGTTTTTAGAACTGGAGTTCAGGCACAGGCACCCAAGCAGAGGCTAAGGAGAAATGTGATGTTAGAATTAGGGTTCAAGCACAAGAACCCCCTCAGATAGATACCTAGTTCTACTGTATATTCCACTGTAGACCTATCCACCGTAGACATAGTGCCATTAATGACTATTCTTTGGGTTTGACTAGTTAACCACTTTCTAATGCAAATAATCATTTCCAGTACCTTTATGTTGTGAAGTACTAAAGAGCGTCCTGGATGAAGAGTATACCCCTCCCCATGACCAACCTTAGAAATCATAAAGGATTCCAAGACCTTACTTCAATTTCCTGTGTGATATTGACTGTGACCATGTTTCAATTAGAATAACTAGTCCCATCACCAAAGAGGCTGTACTAGATTGGAATTTGTTAAAATTCTTCTGCCTTCCTAATTTGGTGTTCCTCACTGTGTAATAGAGATTATGTAGGATAGAGGAGAAAGAAGGAGGTCTGGGCTATGCATGGAATCACCATGGAAACAGCAGCTCTGACCAATGAAAGGAGAGATGGTAGGGAATGTGTTTCCTCTACTGCAAAGTCCCTTGGTGGTACAATGGGCTAGAAATCCCTCAGCACTAGTGCCATTTATAGCTTATTTGTTTGTTTACCAAACCTAAAGACACAAAACATATATCTATTATACAACCCATAAAAATCAAACATTTAAATTTCTTGGAAAATTATATTTTGGGTCAATTATTTAACTACTGTCCTTGTAAGTAAGTCAGCCCTCTCTCTGTAACACCCTCTATTCTTTTAACACATTTTTTTCTCCTCTAACTGTATTTCTATATACGTATCCACCTCAAACTTCATTTATTTTCCTTCGTCTATTTATTCCAATTCATTTTATGTCATCTACAGTATAGAATTTCCTAAAACCCCAAGAAAAAAAGTCTCAAGCATCACTGAATACTTCGTGGTATTTATAGTGGGATATAATCAAAGCTTGGGAAAATGTGGTGTTATGTTATGTGACATTATGTTACATTATGTAACATTATGTTATGTTACCTTATGTTGTGTTAGGTTGTATTGTATTGTGTTATGTTACATTATGTCTTGCCATATCAGGAAACAGCAATTGAACACAGAAGGAATATACTAGAACTTTCAGGAACATAAGTGGAGTTAGAATGTGGGAAGATCAGAAGGATCCCCTGTTCCTAAAAATCCCCCAACACCGCAAAGATTGAAATTTTTATTGGCTGTGCTGAGGCAATTCTCTTAAGCCCTGCTCTGTGGTGTGAAACAATAAAGGTACCTAATGCTTTTCCTCTTCTGCACACCCAAGTTACTTTGTGCCCTAGAGCTACAACGTAAAGACAAGGCTAACAATCATGTTTAAGAGAGAAGATCCATTGGAAAGTCATCTACAATAAAAAGAATTTTAAAAACTGAGTGGTATTTATAGCCATCCAGTCAGGAGCTGTACTCACACTCTGGTGGTTTGCACATACCCATCTGTTTTATATGAAGAGATGACTCTATTTCTTGCCAAGGCAAACCTTTCCACATACATAAGTGATCCCATTCCATCCTATCTTCTCCAGCAGACTGTGTCCTCTATCATACTTACTCTCACTTATTTTCAGTCTGCTTTTCTACTGCTTACAAACATGCCTATGTATCCTCTGTTCTTAAAAAATCCTTCAGCTGAATTATCCATCTCCACTAGCGATTACCACATCTCTCTCCTCCCTTTTGTAGCTAAACTCCTTAAGAAGGTTGTCTACAATCATTATCTCCACTACCTTTCTTCTCACTCTCTTTTTAACTTGTCATAGTCTGGCTACTGACCTCATCATTCAACTGGAAACTGTTCTCTCCCAAGTTGCCAATGACTTATTGTTGCCAAATTGAATAGACTTGCCTCAGTCCTCATCATGCTTGACTTCTGTATTGGTCACCTTCCTCAACTTGATACCCTTTTCTCCCTAGGTTTCCTTGAAATTACTTTATCTTGGTTTTCCTCCTATCTGACTGCTTTTTCTCAATCTCTTGTTAGATCTTAATCTAGGTCATGTCCGGGCTCTCTATTGGATCCTCTTCTCTTCTTCCTTTATGCAATTTCACTTGGTGATTCCATTACCTCCCAAGGATTCAATTATCATCTCTATTCTGATGGTTCTCATATCTACTTATCCAGCCCAAATCTTTTCACTGATCTCCATGCTTGATCTTCAATTGCCTATTGGACATCTCAAGATGGTTGTTCCAGAGACATCTTAAACTGGACATGTCCAAAACTGAACTCGTTAGCCCCCTTCTTCTTCCTAACTTTCCTTTTATTGTTGAGTGTGCCATCTTTCTGCTGAGTTACCCAGGCTCCCCTCCTCCCATATCCAGTCTGTTGCTAAGGCCTATTGATTTCACCTTTGTAACATCTCTCAAATTGCCTCTTTCTCTCCTCTGACACTGCCACCACCCTGGTTCAGGGCCTCACTACCTCATGCCTAGACTATTTCAATAGCCTGTTGCTTGGTCTCCCTGCCTCTTCCCTCTACTGTAAAACTGATTTTCTTAAAACATGACTTTGACCATGCTATTACTTCAGCAGCTCCCTATCACCTCTAGCACTGAATAGAAAATCCTCTGACACTGAAAACCCTTCATAACCTGTCCCCTCCCTGCTTCCTAATCCTTTCAGATCTTGCTGCACATACTCTGCTTTCCAGTGACACTGGAACGTCTCCTTGCTGTTCCTTGCACAAGATGCTACATCTTTTGACTCCATGCATTTTTGCTGGCTATCCTCCATGCCTGGGATGCTTTTCCTCCTCATTCTTTCTCCTGGTTTCTCTGGCTTCCCTCAGGCCTCATCTTCTAAAAGAAGTCTTTCACAGTCCTCTCAATTTTTTATTGCCAACAAATGTCTTTTTAAATAGTACAATTCAGCTAAATCTTTCAATCCATACAACTGGGAGTAGAAAAAAGACCTTATTCAGAGGCTGAAGTACCTGAAATGATTGGAAAGAGGAAGAATTCAGAGGCCTAAAGTATTAAAGTTATGAGGTTTGTTTGTCCACCATTTCAAGCAGAGGTTTTCAATAGAAGGGACTTGGTGCTCTATTTCTTTTCAAGCTGACCAAAAGGATTCTCATAGGCCATACCATTCTATCTCCGAATTCTAATACAAACAGCCAGCACAATATTTTCATAGCGATAAATAGGTTTAAGAACTTAGCTTTCAACACAAGAAGTGGAGGCAGCCCTAAACACTGACTACTTAAGTGAGACAATATTTGGCTATTTGGAATGTTAGTGCTGTCTCTCTAAGAATACTCCTCATTTATCCTGTATATCTCTTTAATAGTTCTTTCTGTGCTGTTTCTGCCCCTCTTAGAGTGTAAGCTTCTTGAGAGCTGGGAATTTTTGTTTTGTTTTGTTTTGGGCTTTTTTTTGTATCCTTAGCACTTAGTCCCTGACACACAATAGGTGCCTAATAAATGCATATTGATTGACTGGAGTAATTGCCAAGTTCTTTATGGTTTCCAGGAACCAATAAGCTCTGTCCCTCTGTTTTACCTAACTCTATAGGGTGGTCTTGACTCAATTTCTAAGAGAAGTAGATTTGTGGATCTACTTAATGAATGAGCCCTGAGCCCCCACCTACATGTAAACCCATACTTCTCTTATATTGAACTTACTATGTTTCATATGATCCTGGTATAATAGCACTGACTTGCTACAAAAGCAGACATTCATGCCAAGAAATTGTTGGTCTTTACTCTTAGCATAGAATCAGTTGGCAAATGAACAGTGTGTGAAACCAAGGAAAGATACATAAAAATAAAACATTTATCAAGCAGCTAGGAGCCCACTACTCTTCTAATCCTTAGAAATCTCCACAGGTACCAGAATAATCAATCTGCTTTCAGGAGCTCTAGAATACGCACAATTTGCCTCTGTTTAGTTCCGCTTAGTTGTGTCTTTGGGAGTCACTAAAGAAGCATAAAAAAACACAGAATTTCCAAAGGATATTTGACTCACACTTAGAGTAGACCTGGTCACCAGCTACAGAGAGAAATTCCAGAGGAGCTCTGATGCTGCCACTCTCATGGCATACCCAGGCTATGAGACAGTGTTGGATGCTAATAAGAATACATCAGAGTTTGATCTTTCCCTGGTGTCAGCTGTGGCATCTAACAGGGTCCTCTGACCTGGTCTGGCCTTGGCTAATCCACTGGAGAGCAGGATGGGTGGGCTCAGCGTTTATCACAAGCAAGAAATATGATTTCATTGTCACTTGGCATCCTCTCTGTCCTTGACTTTTCTTCTATTCTCCTTATTGCTAAAATGCATTTGTTTTTCACTTTCTATTGTTAACCATCTCCCCCAAGTCAAATCCTCATTGCTACTCAGAGGAGCAGGGTGGGGGAGGGACAGCCAGGATCAGAAACGGTCTGTACATGGGTTAAATAGCTGAGCCAGCATGGTGGGTAGGAGCAATGCTAGCTAATCCTACCTCTGGCTGATCTCCACAATTGTCTGGCAACAGAATATCTTTGACCTTTCACTGAAGGTGCAAAAAGATGATGAAATCAGCAGACATAATTTTGTTTTCAATCCATGAAATTAGCTTGCTCTCTGTGAGCAACAGGTAAAAAAAGTGTGAAACTGCGAAAACTCCAGGATGATGACATTTTCTAATCAACAAAGGTTTTATTTTATGGGAATCTGAAGCATTAGACATAGAAGAGAACAATCAATCTATCCTTTTTCTACTTAAATCCATGGGCATAATGATTCATTGGGACTTGGCAAAGTCCAAGTTGGTGAGATGTTTGAGTCCAGATCAGGTTTTTTAATTTTTTAATTTTTAACTTTTTTAACCAGTAATGCAAAGCTGTTCAAGTGAAACACTATGCTTAGAAATGAGTTCTTTAAGTTGATTTAGTTCAACAAATCTTCATTAAGGACCTACTATATACACTATGCTAGGTTCTGGGGATACAAAGACAAAAACAGAAAGTGGCTTCTACTCTCAGATTTTACAAAATTCTTCATGGTAACATGATTTGCTGACAAATTTAGTTTTCAAATGCTCTGTCTTGAGTTGCAATGACAGAATCTTCCCCAAATACACATACTTCAGTCAACTACCTTTATTCAAAAATTTATTTTGCCTTTTTTTTCAGTTAGTTTTCAGCCAGAGGCAAGGACATTCTCTGATGTGTTAACGGAAAATCACTCCTATGAAGCTTGGCAGAGATCCTCTAATTTAGCCAAATTTATGGCGTGGTACTGATCAGTAGCTTTAGATGACCCTGAATATGCAGCAATTTTGAACAGCAAACTTCCATGACTGAGGAGGTGAACCAATATTTTACTGATCCATGAAGATTTTCCATTATTCTTTATTTTCATAGTCATGGATACATATCAGTTTTCTGTTTATGCTTCTACGCTTTGCCTTCTATCAGAAGATATTTGGAATATAGATAAGAGTCTGTTGCAGAGCCAGCTCCAACTGGTTCATGTGAAATCCAGTTATTAGATTTTCAGTTTGACCATTTTTGCCATGAAAATCTGCAGCTATTATAAACTGGGCCCTGATTTATTGTCTTTTTTTTTCCCTTTTGGTTGTCTAGACTTAGTGATGGAGAAAATGTTAAGCATAAGATTAAACTTAAGGGTGTGTCCTGCTTACACTTTTTTTTCAGAGAGCCAGTTGTTAGACAATTATTAGCATGCTAACTAATTCACATCATAGGGTGGTTTCTGTGTTTTAACTGTAGCTCTGTTCTTGTACTTGCGTACACATCATTATACAGACTGTTACAGCACACTATTCTATTGTGCCTATTACAGGATCATATGATTTAAAAATAGGAGAGATCTCATAGATCATTTAGTCCAATGCTTCATTTTCGAAATGAGAAAACCGAGACCCAGAGAGGTAAAATGATTCGCCAAAAGTTGCCCAAGGTGAAATCTATATCTAGATATTTTCCAGCTGTACCACAACACTATCCTTACAGCTTATTTTGGTACTATTGATTTTGAATGTCCCCCCCTCCCCTTGTCCCCAGTTGCTAAACTCTGTTTAGCATGGTTGAAGCTCAGCTCACTGATGCCTTTAGGGACCATGGTTAGGCTTAAGAATGTTAGGTGACTCAAAAGTTTCAAAAAGCTGGAAGAGACTCAGAGGCTAGTTATCCAGGCCTCTCATTTTACAGATGAGGAAAGTATAACCAATGACTTGGTCAGGATCACATAAATAGTAAGTGTCATAGGCTGGATTTGAACACAGGTCATTTCACTCCGGAGCTTGTGTTCTAGCCGCTTCTGATCTTTCTCTTTTCTTATTTCCTCTTGCCTTCAGATATTTCTCTCAACATTCATTTATTTCATGAAAAACAAAAGAAAAAAAACAAAAAAACCCAAAAAATCCTGGCCTCATATAGGTATCATCAACCAATCAGAACACTTGTTTCCTTCTTGTTGGATAAGTGACAAATCATAGCATAATTCTTGGATCTTTTGCTCTTCTTGGCTATTTTCATTGTTCCTAGGTGCCAATAGTTTTCTTGGCCTACTTTCTTTTTAAAAAAATTGTTTTGAATTCTTAGTATTTTATTTCCCCCCAATTACATGTAAAAACAATTTTTTACATTTGTTTTTAAAACTTTGAGTTCCAAATTTTCTCCCTTCCTCCCATCCCCGCCCCCCCCCCACTCCATTGAGAAGGTAAGCAATTTGATATTTGCATGTGTAGTCATGCAAAACACATTTCCATATTAGTCATCTTGTGGAAGAAAACATAGACAAAAACCCCTCAAGAAAAATAAAGTTTAAAAAAGTATGCTTCAATCTGTATTCAGACATCATCAGTTCTTTGTTTGGGGATGGAAAGCATTTTTCATCATAAGTCCTTTGGAGTTGTCTTGGTTCATGGTATTGCTGAGAATAGCTAAGTCATTCACAGATGATCATCTTACAATATTTCTGTTATTTTGTACACAATATATTTCACTTTGCATCAGCTCATGTAAGTCTTTCCGGGTTTTTCTGAGAGCATCCTGTTCATCATTTCTTATAGCACAACAGTATTTCAACATAATTACATTGCACAATTTGTTCAGCCATTCCCCAATTGATGGGCATCCCTTCAATTTCCAACTTCCTGACACCAGAAAAGTGCTGCTATAAATATTTCTGTACATATAGGTCCTCCCCCCCTACTCTTTTTTAAAATCTCTTTTTGGTTACAGACTTAGTGGTATTGCTAGGTCAAAGGGTGTGCACAGTTCTATAGCCCTTTGGGGATAGCTCCAAATTGCTCTAAAGAGTGGTTGAACCAGTTCACAACACCACCAACAATGCATTTATGTCTCATTTTTCCCACATCTGTCATTCTCCTTTTCCATCCTATTAGCCAATCTAGTAGGTATAAGGTAGCACCTCAGAATAGTTTCAATTTGCATTCCTCCAATCAATAGAGATTTAGAGTACCTTCTCATATGACTATAGATAGCTTTGATTACTGCATCTGAAAATTGTTCATATATCCTGATCATTAATTAATTGGAGAATGGCTCCTGTTTTTATCAATTTGACTCAGTTCTCTATATATTTGAGAAATGAGGCCTTTATCAGAGAAACTTGTTTCAAATTCTATTTCACAGTTATGATTGCTAAATGTATTTCCCTCCATCCTATTACCTGCTCCCATTTATTCTATACTCTCCTTTCACCCTGTCCCTCCCCAAAAGTGTTTTGCTTCTGACTATCACCTCCCCCAATATATCCTCCCTTCTATCACACCCCCCTTCTCTTTTCCCCTTGTCATCCTACTTTCCTGTAGGGTAAGATAGATTTCTATACCCAACCGAGTATGTATATTACTCCCTCTGTGAGCCAATTCTAATGAGAGTATGGTTCACTCACTCCCCCCTTATGTCCCCCATCTTCCCCTCTACTCTAAAGCTTTTTCTTGCCTCTTTGATGTGAGAAATTTACCCCATTCAACCCCT